>NC_142103.1:33928901-34137347 GCF_054644295.1 Miniopterus natalensis
ATGTGGTAAGTGTTAGGGTTATTTCCATCTAAAAGAGAAAACTAAAGCTTAGAGAGGTGAGATATCTTATCAAAGCCACGTAGCAACCGAGCAGAATAATTCGAACCCTAGGCTGCTTTTTTGTTCTTTATGGAGTGTGAATGTGTGTGTAGATGTCAGGGTATGTGTCTTTTTCGTAGAATATTATATATGGAAGTTATCTGTCATTTGAGGCTGCCCATCATTTGGACACCAGCTTTACATTTTGATAGTGTCCCACATATTGATTACCACTTTCCCGATGTAAAATCCAGAATACTTACTAAATGGTCTACCTTTAAGGTAAGCTGTATTTATATGATCTTACAGATTCATCAACTTGAGACTTCATTTCAGAATCAAACGGTGTGAGGAAATTGGTTCTGAGTGGGCCATGCATTGTTGTGGCCTAAGTCATGGTGGATGCATCCAGTCTTGTCAATGAGTTGACAATAGATTTGAGTTCCTAGCAACTTGTGTGTGGGAAGAACAGTGGTGGTGGCAGCAGCAGTTTCCTCATTTGTCCAGTTTTACTTTATGGTACTCAATATTATTGGAAGCTTGTTTTTAAGTCCACGTATCTGGTACTTCTAATAATTTTGTGAACTACTCAATATTCTTTAATATATTTGTTTTATGTTTCAACTAGCCAGAATGGAATTGTTTACTTGCCATGAGAGCTCTAATATATCCATATTTTATGGTACATAAATGTTTTTCAAAACCATTTAATTTAAACCTTTTGAAATCTAGGAGTAAAGCATTGTAAAAACATTATCTAATGATTAAGGGATATCTCTTTTAAACTTCAATGAACTAGAGAAGGGACTGATTATTTAACTTATTATTTATAAATAAATTGTCACTGTCAGTTAATTTTAGTATTTATCATTGTCATTGAAATTGTTGGGGCCCGGCCGGGCATGGCTCAGTGGTTGAGCGTTGACCTAGGATCCAGGCGATCAGGGTTCGAGTCCCGGTCAGGGCACATGCCTGGCTTGAGGGCTCAATCAATGACTCTTTCATCATTGATGTTTCTCTCTCTCTCTCTCTCCTTTCCTCTCTCTGAAATCAATAAAGATATGTTAAATAAATAAATAAATAAATAAAATTGTTGGGAAAATTCTAATGTCATAGAAATATTGCATTGTTTAGTATTAAGCAAAACAAAAAATTCTATGTGCATTTTGAAATAGGAAACATTTAAAGATGAGTCTAAATTATAAGGGAATAATTTATTATATTTTTTAAGAATATAATTACTCTAAAACTAGGAAGCTACATTCTCTATTCTACCTCCCCAAAATGTTCAGAAGATATTTATTCTTTATTTATTTATCAAAATCTTATAAAATTATTTTTAATTAGTCAGGGATTAATCCTCACAATGGAATTCTTATTGAGCCTAATTGGGACATTTGGTAAAAAAGCAACTTTATTTCAAAGTAGTCAAATTATTTCACACATAGCCTCCTATGGATAGCAAAAGAAAGGCAATCATCATGATAATGATAATAAGTTTTACTGCAGAATATGATAGAAAAGGCACACAAAATGAGTTGGAATCTCAAGCTGCATAATTATAATTAATACATTAATATATTAGATTACTTTTACCCTGGCTTTTATTGATTAACTCTTTTCTTCCTAAGCAAGTCGAAATAATTAATGTTGGCTAACTCACAGCAGTCCTGTTACGATGTGACTTTTTAAAATAAAATATGTAGAAAGAAAAACAAAAAAAGTAGAACCTGAATATTGCTTATAAGCAAGTTTTAATGCGTGGTTGACATCACAGAAATGGGACCCATTACAATTTCTTCTTCATCAATGGCAATAATGACTTATTAAAAAGAAAGCTAATAGAATGCCATCTGAGAAATGGAGAAGGATTGATAGAAAATAATCACTTATATAACCATATTATTAACTGATTCAGGAAAATTCATCAATTGATTCTAATTTTTTTTTTTAGAATGTGCTAGAGAGAAGGATATATACTCTCAAAATATCTACCTATAAATTACTAGTTGGTTAATTACAAAGGTGAAAAAGTTACCTCTATAATGAAGAGAGTTGGCAGACACCATTACTGTATCTGTAGTAAAGAAGTGCTTCTAAGACCATAAGAGGAATCTTTTGCTGTTTGTGGTAATAAATAAATGTCAACGCCGACTCAACTGAGCCTGAAGACTATCTTCAACAAAAGGCTGAAGTGTAATTGATGTGGATGAAATGGCTAGTTATTCTGCTGGGACTCTTGTATTTTTCAAAATACTTGTAGTTCAAGTTTTTGTTGATTTATCATATTTCATCTAGCATACCACAGGAAGCTTCAGTTGACATCCATCAGCCATAAAGTGTGTAGTGTCATAAAGGTTTCAGTTATAACATGTGTAAAAACCTTAATTCTCCTTTTATAATTATACTGACATTCAAGGAAAACACTATAAAATAAAGAACCCTATTGAGATAAACACATGCTGTCCTCTGGAGTGTTAAACTGTTGGCAAGGATAACTTCAACTAAATAACCACAGCAGTTGGCCCCAGCATCAAGCATATGTGCAGTGGCCCTTTAATACACCCACCATTGATGATTTCTATTCAATTGCTATGCTAATTTTTTCCTTTATAGTAAAACTTAAGGGCCAGTTTATGGAGTTTCTAAAAATATTGATACTTCAAGGTTATTTCAGATTTTGCCTGTTTGTTGTCATTATTATTCCTCAGCAGGTTGAAGATCAGAGTTCCTCCTTATGAAAGCGACCCTGAAAGCTACTATAAACATTTTGCTGTATAAAAAGCTTTCATTAGTTTTGAAAACTTGATTGTCCTACACTTGCATTTAGCAGAATATTTAATTAGACAAATTATCTGAGAGTTCTTGTCCACTCTGTGAAAACTAGTCTCACCAACATTCAAAGCTGTCCTAGGGACTACTAGTGAAGACAGGAAAAGAGTATGAAAGAGAGAAATTCTTTGTGCAAGATGAGCCAATGTCACTAAAGGAGTTAGTCATTATAAAAATGTGTGGCCCCAAGCTGTTTACCGCACCTATTCATCAAGCTTTCTCATTAAATGAAAAAATGGCCAGAATGTATTATGCTAACAGTGAGTGTTATCACTGGGCAACCGTTGCTATATGACAGTTTATATGCATTCTCATTTAATCCTAAAAACAATCCTTTGAGGATGTTCTATCATTATTCCTATTTTACAGATGAGGAATGGAAGGTTAGAGAGTTCTGGTAATTATTTAGTAAGTGATAGAACAAGGCCTGAAATCTAGACCAAGTGCTCTTTGCCTCGTGTACTATAGATTTTTCAAGAATATTCATACTCTAGCAGCTTACTTTCTACTTACTATGCATTTGAGTACAGAAAGCAGATATTCAGAAGAGTTATAACTTTGAAAGCCTGACTAATATAGACATAAACTTAAACAACAATAGTATCAATAATAGTTGACATGTATTGAAGTTAAAAAAGGCCAACCAAAACATTCATCATTTTATCAACGAACTTCAGCCGTCTTTTATAAAGGTATAGATTTAGAACAATAATAAACTAAGCTTTCCACCCATTAATGTGATTTTTGAGTGAACAGGAAGCAAGAAGCACACTAAGAATAAATATAAGGAGACTAATATGGTACTCTCAATATTTGATGGATAAAGGATTCAGAAACTAAATACGGTAACAGCGGAACTGAACAATGAAATGAGATGATCTAATACAACTTTTCTCTGGATGGTGTGGGATGTGAGTGGCTGCTAGAATAAATAAAAAAAGCTCCATGGCCAAATAAATAAATTTGGGAGACATTACAAAGTTAAATAATCTTATACTTGCAGGAATTCAGAGGCTTTTAATGTGCTGATATGTTTTGTAAAACACTGAGAGGTAGATTGAACAGGTAGTGTTTCCCCCGCATATTTGGAAACCTTTTGATTTTTTTGATGAACCATCTTGACCACCACAGAATATATATTATCACTGAACAGTGAAAAAATATAAATGTGATTCTACAACCAAAAAACAGAAAATATACTGCCTTTTAAAGTGACCTTGTAATATATATAGAAGTAGCCATGTAGCAGGTAACAAAGAAAATCTTAGTAAATTACAAACCAACAGAAAAATGGAAAAACATAAAGAAAAACTCATATTCCTGATTTTGCAGGTAGGGATGTTGGATTGATTGCATGCAGCTACTTTAACTACTTCCCAGCCCACACTCTCCTCCACCTACTCACAAACTGTGAAGTATTTTTCTAAGTCATAAACCCACAAAACTAAAAAGGAGATGGATGGGTGATAACAGTGACAGCAAACCAGAGAAAACCGAATCCGAACTTACAGGTGAGAAAAGCCTAGAGCCAATTCAATTAACACTGCAGAACCCTAAACGGATCAGGAATTGGCAGCAGCAAATGCCTCTGGAAATGGCAGATGATTATGAAATAAAGAGGATAATTCAAAAATGTGCTTAAAAAATAGAATCCAGAGTCACATTCCCTATCCTAGTACAAGAAAATACATTTATTTTTGAACAGTGAAAACAGAGGTATTCTGGATTGGAAAGATAGCAAAGATAAAGAGAATGAACAATTGCTTCCTGGGCTCTGAAATCCCCCTCCTAGCCCCTTTGACCTCTCTTTGACTCCCAGATGTTGGCAGCAATATTTCTGTGCAGGCAGGAAATTTGAATGTCTTTTCTAGAGAAATCAACTGGCCCAAGAGCAAAGACAGGCTACTGACATAAGCAGTTACAGGAAATCGGCCCAGCTAACTCTCAGTTGTGTACAGAACTTCAAATTAGAACTTTTTATTTACCCTTTTCAGTTATGAATAATGAAGGATTGCCAGGCATTTGAGAAAAACCTCTAAGAAGACTAAGCAGAGAAATAATACAAATTGGAGAAACTGCTGACTTTTCAGAAATAGTAATTTAAAAAAAAAAACAGGAAAAAAAAATGCTATGAGAAAGGATGTCAAATAATTTTAAAGTGCTCTCAGAATTTTTTTTAAGTGATAGAAATTTAAAAGTGTTGGAAGATAAACTAGGAAACCACCAAGAAAAGAGAACAAAAAGAGAGTAAAATAGAAATTATAGGGGAAAGATAAAAATAGTAGAAGGCAAATCCAGAAGACCAATATTGGAAAGATAGGATTTCCACAATGAGAACAGAGAGAAAATGGAGAGGAAGTAATCATTAATAAATAAACTTAAACATATTTTCCAGAAATGAAGGACATGATCAAAAGGGGCTACCAAACATGCCAAACATTCAAAATACAAAGACAGTAAGGCGAGTTATTTTTAAACTTCAGAACACTTAGAGGAAAAAAAAAGATTTTAGGAACTTTCAGAAAGGGGGGGAAAAAGTCATACACAAATTATCAAGTGTCATGATGACATTTACGTTTTGAACTGTAACATCAGAAAGTAGAAGGCAATGTAGTTTTCTACCACCTGAAAAACTATCAGTTAAAATGAGGTTAGAAAAAATAGTCTAGGTCAGACTTTCATTCTCACAAACAGCTAAGCAATTTCTCAGTTGGATGATATATTCTCCTGGATGATATATTCTATAGAAATGAGGGGGGGCATTTTTTGAAAAGTGAGGATGTGGCATGCAAAATGTAGGAGATCCAAACCAAAAGAGAGAGGTGAAGTAAATATCAAGGAGGATGGTGAAAAGAGATCCCAGGATGACTGCATGGCAAAAGTGGAGAGGGCAACCCAGTCTAGATTGGGACACATGATCACAATAAATTCAATAAAAATAAAAAAATGAAATAAAAGCCCTCAATACTAAAACAAACAAACAAACAAACAAACAAAAAAACCTTAGGAGAGAATTTTCTGCAAAGATAAAATAAATAAAACCCCAGATGTCTCAATATCTTAAAATGTGATTTTTTAATTGGCACAGAATTTGAATTTTTTCAGGAAGAGAAAGTGATTACAGTTTCTGTATGGCTTAGTTCTAAGGTTGTCATAACCTTGGTAAAGCATGAACTGAATATTATGGGAATCTAAGTTATAACTATATTTAGAATTTGTTCTGAGGTTTCTCAGCACCGGCAGAGATAGGACTATAAGCTGTCTGAGTCCCAGTCCAGTGTTCATGCTACTATATGATGATGTCATAATGGACATTTAGATGAAATCTGGTAAGTCCCTTTTTAATACTCAGAAAATATGTATTACTGAGAAGATAAAGTCCAATGTTTTGTTAATGTTTCCACTTTCCTATTCATGGCTTATAGAAGGGGAACAGAATATTTAGCAAAGCCATGAACTGAAAATGTTTAGATCCTTCAAGGTTCTACTTCAATTTCAAGGGGCCTTTGTAGGCATCAATATACAGCTATCTATGCTGGACCATTTCCCTGTAGGCTAATTAATTCCTGCAAGGAAATTGTTTTACCAGAACAGGTCCTCAATGAAGAAAATAAGTTCATTGAAAATGTAATGGTTTTATTTATTTTATTTTATTTTAGGAATCAACTTGGGTTTTAGATTGACAGAATAGAGCAAATCTTTACTGAATCACTTCAAGTTTATCAGTTGTCAATAGCTTCAAAATTTCTTTTAAATATCTGTGCTGATAAAGAACTTGGCACACATAATGTCCAAATCACTTGTGCTCTGTTCTGGAATGTTATGAGGAAGCAGAACTTCAGTTAGTCTATCTCAGTGGTAAAGAAGTACAACCCAAATGACACATTCTCAACAAAAATTCTGACTCAGATACATAGAGAAACTGCAATCACTCTAACAAAATTATAAAATGTTAGATTTGGTATACTCATTAAAAGTAAATACTTGAAATCCTCTGAAGATCTTCAAAGGTTTGTATTAGTCAGAGTTTTCCAGAGAAACAGAACCAATAGGATAAAATGGAACCAATAAGGTATTTGTTTGTTTGAATTGTCTCTTGCAATTTTGGAAGCTGAGAAGTCCCATAATCTGCAAGCTGGAGACCCAAAAGTCTGTGGTGTAGTTTAGTCCAAGTCAAGAAACCTGAGAACCAGGCAGCTAATGGTGTAAGTTTCAATCAGAAGGAAGGGGAAGGCCGATGTCGCAGCTCAAAGCCAGGAAGAGAAAAAAAAAGGTGAATTCCTCCTTCCTCCACCTTTTGTTCAGTTCAGTTCTTCAAAGAACTGGATGATGCCCACCCACATTACCAATGATAATCTGATTTACTGAGCCTAAGGATTCAAATGCGAATCTTATCTGGAAACATTCAGATACACCCAGAAATATTGTTCAGCCAAATATCTGGAAACCTTTGATCCAGTCAAATTGGCATATAAAATTAACCATCACAAGGTTCTTGAAAATAATTCACTCTCCTAAGTGACTTACATTTTCAGGAGGTGATGATTGTTGTGCTAAGCGCAGCTGCAAAGTTGAAAATAAAACCTTCTGCACACTTAACACCCCAAAATGTGGGAGTTTTGCAAAGCTTTTCTGAGTGAGCTAAGAAAAAGATTAATCAGCTCTGTGTCATTTATATCAGACCAGAGGCTGTCATGACTGATGTCAGGGACAATCATTAGTAGCATAAATAGAGAAATACTGTAACCCTCTCAGATCCAGGGACAGCATCTGTCTGTGCTGACCAAGCCTCTTTTGAGTCCCTCCTCCTTTTGGTACATGGCATTATTCAATTTAAAATTTCCCCAGCAGCCCAGCTTTGTGTCTGTACACTGCTGCCAAAATGTACGTGCCTGACAGTGAGGATAATATGCAGTAGGGTATGTGATGGTCTGCACTGAAGAGATATGCCCTGCCCAGAACTCAGCCATAGTGTTGGTTCATGCCCTTGACTCTGATATAACAACTTCTAGGAACTGATACCCATCATGGCTCTAAAAAGCATTCATACCATTCTATTGCCTTCATTACAACAATATTTTAACTACACCAAATAGTATGAATTGTTGTCTTAAAAGATTTTTGGAGAGAAGGAAATCTTGTTTATTCAAGAAGTTTTATGCTTTAAATATATACTATTTAATACATTTAGCAATGACTAGCATTTATTGATCGTCACTATATTCCAAATACTGTGCTGAATTTTTTATATATGTAATCTCATGTCACTGGGCTTGCAGGTATGATAGTTACCACATCCAAACAATTTGCCCTCCCTCTCCACCCCAACACTGAATCTCATGTCATCAGTTCATGCTCCTTCTTGAAGTCTTTCACAGAAAACAGAATCATTCTGCCAATTTTAAGAAGATTTTAGCTCCTGAGTCATTATAGTATTTTACAGTGTTACTCATGTCATAATAATTAGTGATTTCCTTAAAGTTTTGGAGTCTGATTTCTGAACCTGCTCTTCTGTAATGATCTTGGCCCTGTATGTTATATTCTGAGAAAGACATACCCATTCTCATAAGACATTTTTTCTGCACAGATGCTCTAATATCATTTTAAACTTGATAAGAACAGATCTAAATTAATTGTTGCCACTAGCATCCCCAATCTGCCATGTAGAAGAGGTTTCCTTGTATGGCTGTAAATTAGCACCAGCATTCACTCACTTATTCAGATTGAAAACCTTGACATCTTTCGTTCTTTCTTTCAACTGATATTTATTGAGTGCTTACTATGCTCAAGACATTGTGTCAAGTCCTGGGAAGTCTTGTTTCCCTTGTCCTGCCCTCTTTAAATATCCTCTGTATTTGTATGTTCTCCCTACTGCTACAATCCTGGCTCTGTTTATCAGTCCTTCATGATCGGTTTGCTGTCTTAATCTCTAATATAATATTTCACAAGTGCTATCTTGATACAGTTTTTAAATCATGGCTAAAACTCTCAATTCCCCTTTGCTGGCAGTTTACTAAGTTCCCACCCAAACTCTCTTTATCAGGCTCTCACTCTTGGCCCAGGTACCACACAACTAGGAACAGCCCCTGGCAATGGAGGAAGGGAAATTATTCAAGTTACTGAACCCCCAGAAAGCCAGTGAAACCTAGCTACCCTCACCTCTGCTTCCCATATGTAAGCCAGGCAGCTCCTACATCTCCAGTTTGCCTTTACCCTGTCCTCTAGTGTAAACCCTTAAGCAACCCTTCATGGCAGCCTTCCTACCTATGAAGGTGTAAGTAACAAGGAGTTCTGCATAGCATGTCTTTGTGTTGTGTCCCTTCATCAAAAGAATCATTAAATATTACAAAACAGTATCTGAACTGTTTTCCCCTTCTCCTCCTCTCTTTTCCCAGACTGATTTGCAGACTTCTGTTAAGTAATTATTTCGCTAGTGTCCTCACTGCAATCCTTTATTCTGACCACTAGTCTGCTACTACATCAAGTCTTGGCATTGTCTAGACATCAAAGCCCTAGGTAAATTAGCCCACTCTGCCTATGCAAGTTTATGCATTGCTCCCCTCCTCACCTTCCTTTGTTCAAGATCTGTCATTTCCTGGATTTGAACAGATACAGTTTACTCACACCCCCTCTGTACCTTTATCCATTTTGTTTTCTTTGTCTGGAATATCTTCTTTTCCAATTGCCCAAATCTTACCCATCTTGGTGTCCAGAAAGAAGTTACTAAGAGCATGAGCTCTGGATTTAGATTGCCTAGATTAACCTCAGTTTCACTACTTACTCTGTGATCTTATATTTTATACAAGTTCCTTTGCCTCTCTCCACCCAGATTCCTCATAGCTAAAGTGGGGATGCCTGTAGTAACGCCATAAATACAACGCACATAGCAAGTACTCATACAAATTGACTTTAATTTTGCTCTTTAAAACACTTTAAGATTGTCCTTGATTATTGCAGTCTCTCCTTGTCTTATCAAATTCTATAACATCTATAATCTGACCATTTAGCAGTTAATTTTATACTCTGTTTTGTAATATTTGCCTATTGTTGCTTGTGTGTCATTCTTGTTTCTTCAAATAGAGTGTGAGATCATGGAAGGATTTTATGCTTGTATAATCCCCATAATAAAAATAGCAAAAATATATAGCCCTTAGTATGGTCCAGGTACTGTTCTAAATGCTTTGCATATATTTATGCTTTAATATTCTCAATAATTCTAAAAGTAGGTAGTATTATTAGCTCCCATTTACAAATGAACAAAGTAAGGCATAGAGAGGTTAAAATTTAAGGTCACTGAGCTAGGAAACTGCAGAACCAGGATTTGAAGCTAGCTGATTTGGCTGCAGAATCCATGCTTTTTAACCATTATACTATAACTTCCCTTGTAAGATCTAGCGCAGCATGTACCAATAATAGATGCTTAAGATATATGCGTTTGCTGTTTTTCTTAACTATATGCCAATTTAAAAATGACAGTAGTGACAACAAATAAACAAATCACTGGTAATTTATTTTTAAAGTATTATGAAAGAATATGAAAATCCACCTTCGAGAAGTGCATGGTGTAAAGTGTGGTTGAAGACTAATACCACTGAAGAAGTCTTAGTGCCTATCAATGCATTTTTGCCAGTCTCTATTTTTATTCTTATATATTTTTGCATGGCCCCTAGTTTTTAATAGCCTATTTTCTTCTCCTTTTTAAGTTTCTCTTTGCTTATATCATCAAGTGAGCATCAATCACACACTCTACTGGTAGCTATATAACAAGGCTAATAATTTTGTTGGCTTCTAGTCTAAGGATTAAATTTGAGGGCAGAAGCTTTTGTATCATTTTTGTCATTCTAGTTACCCTCTACATAACCATTCACAAGACATATTCTCTTTTTTAGGTAATTGCTATAGTTTTTTAATACATTAAGCAAATATATACTGCTATGATATTATTCTTTGCTTTAATTTTAATTAATAATTGTAACTCTTCAATTGAAAGTCAACACACTATTAATTTCCTTAAACTGTCAGATTATCTAATTAAGAAACAGAAACAGATAATCCTATCACAAAATTATTTTCTTAGTTCCTCTCTCATTCAGTCAAGAGTTAAAACTGTTAACAGGCATATCACTATGATGCATCTCTATTATAATAAACTTAAGCTTTCACCTTTCAATATCAGGAGGCAAGCCAGATATTTTTTATATATAGATTGAAAATATGTTTCTGAAAAAAATACCTTAGCTTAGTCATAAATGAGTAGGAAGAAAAAAGACAAAAAGTGATTGAGACTGAGGAAAGACAGTATTGAAGCAACGTACTTGAAAGAGTACAATAGCAACTCCTCTAAACCTCATAAATAAGAAGTACAGAATCGATACAGACTAGTCAACTCTCTCAGTCACGTCAGTCTTTGCAGTGTGTTTGCTGGGGTGGGGGGAGATTCACAGGGACATTAATGTTGCTATTAAGTGTTGTAGCTGGCGATACCTAGGCAGAAAGATCAATCTGCTGCCTTCACAATGAAAACCTGATACTATGCAAGCTGAATCAGCACTTTAATCCTCATTTTGTCCCTTATTCATCATTGTCATATAAAACACACCTGGTTAATCACCACACATTCTAACTAGACATTCTTTACCACCACCCCAAACCCCTGCCTCTCCCCAAATACTGACATTCAGGTTCTACTAAAAATATAAGAAGAAACAAACCTATACTTGTCAGAATAATTTTTCTCTCTCTCAAAATACATGAAGCACATTTGGAATGTGTTCATTTTTATTTTTTTAATTGATTTCAGAGGAAGAGAGAGAGAGAGAGATGTGAGGGAGGCATATAGATCAGCTGCCTCCCTTGTGCTGGGACTGGAGATTGATCCCACAACCCAGGCATGTGCCAAACCCTTGACCTTAGGATGCATGGACAACACTCTAACCAATTGAGCCACACCAACCAGGGCTGAATGTTTTCATTTTTTAAATGGACAAATTATACAATGAATTTTAGTAGCTTATTAATCTAAAAAAGTTTTAAAATGTAAAAATAATTGTTCCTGATTAAAATTACATAGGTGGCTGCATTGAAATGATTTTTTAAAAATGAAAGCATCAGTTTTTCTTCCATTACAATGATGATCTTTATAGACAAAGAAGTAGACTATAGTATGTAATTAGCCATTGTAAAAAGAAAATGGTAACTAATAATTAAAGATGAATGTGAAGTAGCCATTATACCTTTACTGTATTCAGATGGCAGGAGCATATTGCATTTTTTCAGGTTCAAATATTCTTTAAAAAATATACAATTGCTTGTTTCATCAATATATAACCCTTTAGCAAATTATAATTAGTAGAGTTAATAATATTAAAACTGAATATTAAAACTAAATGATGTAAGCCATTAAAAATGGATTTATCAAATTACTTTTTTGTTGTTTGCATCCTGTAGTTGCCCTAATAATATTTCAAGTAATCATTTATACTTAATGGAAAGCAATGATGTCAGAGTACTATTGATTTTGTGCTTGAAAGTTTGGCCCGGGTTTAATTTTTATGCATCAAAGTTATAGAGAAAGCAAATTGTTCAAGTTCTATTTCATTGTATTCTACCAGGAAATCAATGCCTTACACATATTGCAGAATACTTTTTCATAAATCAACTAGTTTGTGAAAATGTCCTTGATTCATAAAAGTAAAATATTCTTGACACCGATAAAAATGCACATTGTCATTTGCTCTCATAAATGGTACTTTCTTATATTTCTACTACATCTAATCATATTCAAAGAAAATTTTCAACCACTGCTCTTACATATTGAGGTCATGGACTGAAGTAATTAGGAGTTTTTTAAATTGAGTCACTAAATTTATTAAAATCTTGGTCTATTTACTGTTATTCAAAAAGGATTAACTATAAAAATGAGTAGATGAATAGGAAGAGTTAGTTATCTATGCTAGTACACCAAAACAAGATATTGTTTTCATCTGTTCCTGCTGAGATGAAGCTTCTGTCACAAGGTTGTGTCTGTTTGGGTGTACATTCAGGGTACAGAGAATTGCCCATAAGCCACTCACTGTTTAATCAACAAGTGAAATGACTTGTCCTGCCTGTAAGTGAAAATGGTTTCGCTTTCCACCTGGTAAATTTAAAGTTTATTCCTTTGAGTAAAACATTTATTTCCAATTCTTAACTTTAGAAATATTTTGAATTCATCATGGTATGGATGCGATTAATCACTCACAAGTGGAGAGATTTTAATTCGCTTATACAATAGATTTACATAATTTTAGCTTCTATATGCTTGCCTTCATAATGTAATAAGATCAGAACTCTGCAGAAATGAGCTTCTTGATAGTAACTTGGACAGTTCTGATTTCTCATTTAATTCTTGATGACACAAGACTAGATTATATTCCCTTGTATCATTGAAATAACCTTCAGTACTGAAAGCAGTTTCATGTGTCTTTCTACTTTGCAATCTTTAAGATAAACTTTTCATATCATTGAAGCTACAAATTCATGCTACAACTTTCTTTACTGTTTTAGTCATTTGAGATGGAAATTTTTATTGAATGAATGATAGAATTTTCTGTCTCCACTTAAACACAAGATACTAAAATTAAGTTCAGTAACCTACTACCTATTCATTTCCAGTCAATATTTTTGAATAATTTAATAAAATGCCTCATATTTTAACAAAATCTGTCAAAGTTAAAAAACACAGAGCCCTGGCCAGGTGGCTCATTTGGTTTAATGTCATCCTCTACATTAAAAGGTTGCGGGTTCCATTCCAGGTTGAGGCATCTACTGGAGGCAACCAATCAATGTTTCTCTCTCTTTCCCTCCTTCTCTCTCTAAAATCAATAAAAACATATCTTTGAGTGATTATTTAAAAATAATAATAAAATAAACGTAACCACTGATAATTCTCTAAAAAAAAACAACCCCAAAAGAATAACTCTATCTTATACCTAGGAACCCAGATGCGGGTTAACACTGGCTGAAAACTTTTTTTGAATATAACTAGTTGTTGCTAATGATGTATAATTACAATTACCAAGATCATTTATTTTATTTCAAATATCTTAATGGTATATTGAGATACATTGTTCCCTATATATATTATTTAACACTCCAGCCAATCTTGCTTACCTTCATTCTCTGATTGCTTAGCACGTGTTTATTAAGAATCAGTTACACACTCCACCCCTTTGACCAGCAAAGCACCTACCCCCCATCACCAGGAGCTCCAGACTACCAGGCTGCTCAAAAGGGATGATAAAGAAACAACCCCCAAATGAAAGAAAAAGAGGAATCACCAGAAAAGGAACTAAATGAAATGGAGGAAAATATTTTGTCTGATAAAGAATTCAAAGGAATGGTTATAAGGTTGCTCAAACAACTTAGTGAGACCTGCAAGCAACTTAATAAGAACTACAAGAAACTTAATAAGAACTACACCAGCATGAAAAAGGTAGAAACAATGAATAAGAATAAAGCCGAAATAAAGAATGACATAGCTGAAATAAAGAATACTTTGGTAGGAAGACTAGAAGAAGCTGAGGACCCAGTCAGTGAATTAGAAGACAAGGTAAAAAAACAAAACACCCATTCAAAGGAGCAATTGGAAAAAAAAATTGAAAAGCAGGAGAATTTAAGGGAGATTTGGGACAACATGAAACATAACAACTTACACATCATAGAGTTAGAGAAGAAGAAAAATCTGAGCAATGAATAGAAAACCTGTTTGAAGAAATAATGACAGAAAATTTTCCTAACCTGGTGAAGGAAAAAGTCACACAAGTTGAGGAAACACATAGAGTCTCAATCAAGATGAACCCCAAAAGACCCATACCAAGACACATCATAATTAAAATTGCAAATGTTAAAGACAAAGAAAGAACCTTAAAGGTTGTAAGAGAGAGAGACAGAAAGTTATCTACAAGGGAGCTCCTATTAGAATGTCAGGGAATTTCTCAATAGAAACACTTCAGGCCAAAAAGGAGTGGCATGAAGTATACAAAGTAATGAAGAGCAAGGGATTGAATCCAAGACTACTCTATCCAGCAAGATTATCATTCAAAATTGAAAGTGAAATAAAGAGCTTCACAAACAAAAAGATTAAAGGAGTTTATTACCACCAAACCAGCACTGCAAGAAATGCTGAAGGAACTGTTGTAAGAAAAAGAAAGAGAGAGAGGAAGAGGAACACAGACACAAAGAAGTAAAATGGCATCAAACAAGTACCTATAAATAATAACCTTAAATGTAAATGGCTTAAATGCTCCAATTA
The DNA here is from genome assembly GCF_054644295.1 of Miniopterus natalensis. Classification (NCBI taxonomy): domain Eukaryota; kingdom Metazoa; phylum Chordata; class Mammalia; order Chiroptera; family Miniopteridae; genus Miniopterus; species Miniopterus natalensis. Next base: position 33,944,065 of record NC_142103.1, read on the forward strand.
GAAGACATAAGGGAGCTAGATGGATAAGAAAACATGACCCATATGAATGCTGTCTATAAGACACCCACCTCAGAACAAAAGATTCACATAGGATGAAAGTGAAGGGATGGAAAAAAAATTTCCATGCAAATGGAAATAAAAAACAAAACCAAACTGGGGTAGCAAGACTTATATCTCACAAAATAGACTTCAAAATGAAGGCACAAGAGACAATGAAAGGCACTTCATAATACTAAAGGGATCAATACAACAAGAGGATATAACCCTGATAAACTTATATGCACCCAATATAAGAACACCTAAATTTATGAAAAAACTTCTAGAGGACTTTAAGAGAGAGATCTACAGCAATACAGTAATACTAGGGGACTTTAACACCCTACTGACTTCACTGGATTGGTCTTCCAGACAAAAAATCAAAAAGGAAACAGTGACACTAAATGACACACTAGATCAGGTGGATTTAATTGACATTTACAGAACATACATTCAGAATATACATTCTTCTCAAGTGCACATGGCTCATTCTCAAAGATAGACCACATGTTAGGACACAAAACAAATCTCTAAAAGTTCAAGAAGATTGAAATCATATCAAGCAACTTCTCTGATCACAATGGCACGAAATTAGAAATCAACTACAATAAAAACACTCAAAAACATTCAAACACATGGAGGCTAAATAGCATTTTATTAAACAATGAATTGGTTACCAGTGAGATCATGAAAGAAATCAAAAACTTCCTGGAAACAAATGAAAATGAGCACACAACAACCCATAATCTATGGGACACAGCAAAAGCAGTCCTAAGAGGGACGTTCATAGCATTGCAGGCCTACCTCAAGAAGCAAGAAAAATTTTTAGTAAACTACGTAACCCTACAACTTAAAGAATTAGAAAGAAAACAAGAAAAGCCCAGAGTTAATAGAAGGAAGCAAATAATAAAGATTCGAGTGGAAAAAAATGACTTAGAGACTAAAAAAACAATACAAAAGATCAATTAAATCAAAAGCTGGTTCTTTGAAGAGATAAACAAGATTGATGAACCTTTAGCCAGACTCATCAAGAAACAAGGAGAAAGGACCCAACTAAATAAAATCAGAAATGAACAAGGTGAAGTAACAACTGACACCAAGAAATACAAAGGATTGTAAGAAAATACTATGAACAACTATGTGCCAACAAGTTGAACAACCCAGACAAAATGGAAAAATTCTTAGAAAAATACAATTTTCCAAAACTGTACAAGGAAGAATCAGAAAACCTGAATAACAACTTATGAAACTGAAGCAGTAGTACACTGCTGGTGGGAATGCGGACTGGTACAACCACTGTGGAAAACAATGTGGAGTTTCCTCAAAAAATTAAAAATGGAACTGCTATGTGACCCAGTGATCCCACTTCTAAGAATATATACTAAGAAGCCTGAAGCACCAATCAGAAAGAATATATGCACCCCTATGTTCAATGCATAAGATCTGGAAACAGCCCAAGTGCCCATCAGTAGATGAGTGAATAAAAAATGTGGTAAATTTACACAACAGAATACTATGCAGCTGTTAAAAAGAAGGATCTTTTACCCTTTGAGACAACATGGAGAAATCTGGAAAGCATTGTGCTAAGTGAAATAAGCCAGTCAGAGAAAGACAAGTAATGCATGATCTCAATTATATGTGGAACCTAGTGAACAAAATAAACTGACAACAAAATAGATCCAGAGGCATGGAAGCATAGAACTGAATGACAATTCTCAGAGGGAAGGGGGGCAGGAAGGAATTAACCAAATAATTTATATGCATATATGCAAAACCCATGGACTCAGACAATAGTACAGTGAAGGCCTGGGGAGTGGCAGGGAGTGAGAAGGAGGAGGTCAATGGGGGGGAAATAGGGGACATCTGTAACGCTCTCAACAATAAAGATAAATTAATAAAAAAGAATCAGTTATAAAGTAAATAAGTCATGAGCATGTAATGTATAGCATGGGGAATATAGTGAATAATGTTATATTAACTTTGTATGGTAACAGGTTGAAAGTAGACTTATGGTGGTGACATCACCTCATAATGTAGATAAACATTCAATCACTATGTTGTACAGTTGAGGCTAATATAACGCTCCCTTCCTCAAAGAACTTACAGAAAGTTGGGATTTAATCTTTTCCTTTGTTTCTACCAATCTTCCCTATTATTCTGTAATCATAGATACTAAAAAATAAGCACAAACAAAAGTTCTTAGTTGAATTTTGAATTACACAAAGACAGCAAGGGAGGAGAAGCTAGTGTCAAAAATTCATGAAATGAAATGCTCTGTGGTCCATATAATTTTTTTGCTGTTTCCTCCTTATTTTCAACTACTATATTTTACTATGTCGCAGCTGTCTTTAGAAGCTTCCTTCTTCGTTTCACCCAATCTCAATTTTCCAAAACATTGCTGTGAAATAAGATAGTGCTGTTGGGACTCTGTATAAAATAAACTCAAAGTAAGGACCTGAAATGACCTCTTACTGGATACTTTACATTAGCTTTATGGCAGACAATTTCTGCTTCATTTTAACCTCTTTTTGCTTGTCATCAGGTTTTAACTTTGTGGCAGAAAATATGGAATTTAGAAGTCTGACTTCTTGTAAGTGAACTATTAATCTTTATCAGTTCATGAAGGGTGAGGTTTCATTCAACACATGTTTTTAACACCTATTACATGATAGGCATTATGTTAATACTTTGGTGTGCAGTGGACCCTGCTCTCAGAAGTTTATATTAGGACAGTGTGACACTTTTGAATCACTTGGAAAATGATTTACCTCTAACACTCAACTTATTAAAGCCCATTCACAAAAGATATGGTGAACCATGCTAGGCAAAACCCCAGAAATTGCAAGTATGTGATGAAATACCATGAAAAAATACCACTCCAAGGAAATTTGGGGGTAATCTCAGGGAGGAAAACCTAAAACATGACTGTAATTTGGGAAGTAAAAACTTAACAAATCATGTCATACAAACATTTTGGGGGGGAAAGTGAACCAGAAAGAGTTGAGTGAGCCATAGAACATGTACTGACAGAATCAAGTGTTAGGTAGAATCTATCCAAAAGAGGGAGATTCTTGGATAAGAGGACTGAAACATTCGTGTTCCTTTGGCAATATGTCCCTACAGTGGGCGAGAGTACCTCAAGTTAACTTTGGGGTATTTCTGAGGGTTTACAAATTCCCATTGTTATGATTTTGTGCTCATTAAGCAAACTTATGATAATTTGGCATCATCTGTAACTTTCCTGCAGGTACAAAATGCTCTGGTCAGCAAATCTGAACATTAACTTTATCTGACAGTTTATTTCTCATTGTAAATTAATAAATTGGAATTCTGGTATGTGTGTGAACTTGACCAATATAGGTATACTTCTGAGAGTTAGATTTCCCTCTCAATGTTGCTACCAAATCATTTTTCTAAGCCTGTAAGAATGATACCAGCCAGCCTTCCCCCAGAAACTACCCTCTCCTTTTAATTGTAAGCCTTCTTTGACACATAACATTGACATATCACCCAAAAGGAATAAATACATGTTGTATAAATAAACGGAAGTGACTTTTTGATAATATCTAATTTTCTTAAATTAGCTCTCCAAGTTACACTGGCATAGAAAAAAAGAAAATAAACTGCAAAAGCTCACATATAACTGAGAAAACACACTGGGACTACATTCTGCAAACTTTAACATAGGAATCTAAACTCAGGTGCCCATATTGAACCCCTTCTATCTGTCTTCTGTGTAGGGAGATAGTGAAGACAGATGAGATAATACATTTTAACTTCTTATATGAATCCCCACACTCCATTCTCGAGTATCGCATAGAGTTAAGTGGGTTCCTTATTATTTCTAAAAGTCTTTAACATTTTTGTTTTAAGGATCTACAACTCTAATTTGTTGTGCTACTCCAAGAGAAAAATCAGGAAAAGTGTTGGGGGTTGGAGGTTACAACTAGCCATAGAATCTGAGTTCAAGGAGTTCAGTTCTCTATTCAGAGACATATGAAAAACCTACATTATTGAGAGACTTGAAGAGAAAGAGGTGAGTACCACCCACTCATCCATCCCACCCCTGCTTGCTGTTGTTTGTGCCTTGGTGCAAATGACAGTATCAAGCCAATTTGTTTCAAATACTGACTTTTGGTAACTGCCCAGTTACACTTAAATCCGTACTCTCTATATGTTTATATCTTTATGATCCTTTTGGTATTCAGAAGGCTCTCTAGTGACAATTGTACAATTTCAACTTTCTTAAATGCTATACAGGAAGTCAATATTTGTCAACATGGTTTACATGGTGCATATAATGTTGAAATTTAACAGTTTATTCTTCAACCCTTCAGACAAGGCCTTCTCTCTTGGAATGAACATATTTCTGTACATAAAATGCTGCTGCACAAAAGTGAATAGAGGTAAGATTAAATGGCTTTGAGCAATGCATTTTATATATGATTTAAGTTTTTTAAATGTGAAGTTTTCCAAGCTTCATGGAGATAAACTTTAATGAAATAAAATCACAGTTGTGGTTTTTAAAAATGAAGAAAACTTGTTAGTGATATTTTTGAAGTGCAGCAAACAACAGTCTAATAAATGAGCTCAGTCTAATAAATTCAAGAGAGAAGTCCACAAAAGAGAAAAGAGCATTCAAACCATCTGAGCAAGTGCATAGGACCTATGTGAGTGCACCTGGTTTCCATTTTGTCGTGCTTGCCAAAGAGTGACAAAGAGACTTCAATATAGTACCATAATAAATGAGAGGCAGGTTAGTATAGTTGTATGGGCTCTGGAGTCGGAATGCCTGGTTTCGGATCCCAACTTCACTATTTACTAACTTTTGCAACCGTAGAAAAGTTAATTAATCTTGCTGTTCCTTGATTTCCTCAAATGAGGATATCAAATTCAAGTGAATTAATAAATATAAAATGCTAAGGACAGCACTTGACTGATAGAAAATGAAAAGTGGTAGCTATCATCACATGGCCTCAAAACACGCATTTTCTTCTCAAGCCACTCATTCTTGATAGAAAAAGCTGTTTCATGTGATGCAAATGTCAAACATATTATGGATAATAGTGGTCATCCTCTTGAGGTCTGTGGTTGCCAAACTTGGCTGAGCAGTAGTATCACAGATTTGAAAACCCCACTTTATATACACAGAATCAGAGTTCATGGCAGTGGTGGCCAGGAATCTATTGTTTTTAAGTGCCTTAAATAATTTTTATAAAGCTGGCATGTCACAGGTCAGTGAACTGGGTTTGAGAATCACTAGTTTAGGTAATATCAAACTTTCATAGAGTCAATGGTAACTGTCTAAAGCCTGTTTTACCCCTATTATCACTTTTATATTGGATTAAAATCAGCTTTTTGTAAGTGTCTCCTAACTCCCACTCAATACCTATTAACCTCTTGAGTGCAGTAATTCTATTTGATTGTGTGTATCTCCTCTGATCATGTCCTCATGCCTTTACCCCAACATCTATTAGAATGCCTGACCTGCAGTTGATATTTAATAAAAGGCTTGTTAAAAGATGTAAGGAAAGAAAGGAGGAAGAAGTGACATTCCTTCAGTGATTTCTCCTCCTGGAATTAAAAGTTGGACTCAGTTTTTAAAACTGAGATTTGCTTTACATTAATTAGAAGAAGTTGCATTTAAAAAGCTAATTTTAAGTTGTCAAAAATCAGCAGTATCTGTGACCAGATTTAATAAAAATGGAAGCATATATCCAGATAAATAGTCAAAACTATATTAATTAATTTCCGGCCTTGTTACAGAAAAGATTGGAAGTAGTTTGTCAGTTCAGTTCACATGCTCATTAAAAAGGCTGAAATGACCAAAGAACAGAAGGTTGATTTGACTGTTTCTGTTCTTTTGATGATCCAACTGAATTAGATATTTGCCAACTTGTTAGTCAGCATTCAACCTTTATGGCATCTGATTAAATGAATTTGGCTGTAATAGTCATGCTGTTTTACTGTACAAATAAAAACAAAGCACTCCATTAAGTCTGTTATAATTGATATTGTGGCTATGTCAGTAAGATGTATTCTGGCCTTATTAGCTGCTATCTGAGCCCACGACAAGAAGCTGAAAATATACTCATTTTCTTTTTTCTTTGAAAATGCACTCTTTATACAAAAATAACCTTTTTTAAAAAAAATATGTCTTTATTGATTTCAGAGAGAGGAAGGGAGAAGGAGAGAGACAGACAGAAACACCAATGATGAGAGAGCCATTGATTGGCTGCCTCCTGCATGTCCCCTACTGGGGATCCAGCCCCCAACTTGGGCATGTGCCCTGACCAGGAATCGAACTGGGGTCTCCTGGCACAAAAAACTCTTTTAGAAGATTTGTGAGCAAAAATGGTAAGATTATTTTTGTGCCCAGCTGGCATGGTTCAGTGGTTGAGCGTCAACCTATGATCCAGGAGATCAGCTAATGGAAAATGCATGAGAGGTGATAATAAAAACACTTGGCTCTTGGAGTAATCATAAGAATCAACAAAATACAACAAGTGTTGTGCCTGCTACAATATCTGGCACTTGATCAATGACTTCTGGCTCCTTCCATTCCCACTTTTGACATTCACTAAAGATCAAGGAAGTATGAACAACCAGACAATAGCAATAAGACAATATGTATATATTTCAATTTTTTTCAGATAGCATATCCATTTGGTATTCTGATTTATAATATAAATTTCCAGGATGCCTTTTGTTATTAAGGTTGTAATATTTCATAGCATGATCTGTTTTTATTTCCCATTACATTGTATACCTATTAAAATGAAATAATAAAATAAAATAGTTTTTGAAGGTGGGCATACCTCTTTGCATATTTTTAGATTGACATCTAAGATTTTTTCCCATGTATTTAATAGCAACAAAAGCATAGTTTCTAACATATTATAAATAATAGAATTTTAAAATAAAATAGTTACAGCCCTCTCTCAAATGTATGTAATGGATCCTAACTACCTTAGTAATTTGATGCTGTCATAATCCATTCAAAAACAAAACAAAACACATGAACAAGAACTTTTCTCCCTTTTCTTTTAATTGAATTTATTGTGGTGATATTGATTAATAAAATTATATAAGTTTCATGTGCACAATTTGACAATGCATTATCTGTATTATTGTACTGTGTGTTCACCACCCCAAGTCAAGTCTCCTTCTGTCACCATTTATCCCCCCTTTACCTTTTTCTACCTCCCTCCACTTCCCTTTCCCTTTGGTAATCACTCTACTGTCTTCTGTGCTTACAAGGTTTTTGTTTGTTTTGTTTTTGTTTAATCCCTTCACAAGAAAATCTGAGTTAGGGTATGTAACAGAACAGCTGCAATCGGTAAAAGCTACAGGAGCTGTCAAGAAAGAAGACCGCCTCCCACCGGATTTATGGCTTAAAACCAGCAGAGATCAGCTCCATCCAACACTGCAACTCATTTCACCTAACATAACCCCTGGCCTCATTATACGATCATTGTAATATATTAGCATGCTAAATGACATCCCCCCTTCCAGCGCCATCATCACGGGAAACAGAAAGCGCACACAAGGACACAAAATGGCTAACAGAACTCCCCTGAGAAATCTCTATCTCTTTCAGGGGAAGATCCTGAATATTTTTCCCCCTTATTGAATACCCATCCTCCCTTACCCCCCAATTAAGCGCATCTCAATAAAGGAAGCAAATTCCACTAAAGAGGAGCAGCCCTGTCTGTGGAGTGGCCCTTTCTCTGCTTCACGAATAAACTCACTTTCACTTTAAACTTTACACCTGCTTGCATTTGACTGCCCGAAGCCAAGAACCTGCAGTGGGTGTTGGACCTTAAGGTCCCTGTACCCCAGGAACACCTGCCTCAAATCAACATCATTTATTTTTTCTTCCTGAATTCATATTTCCTTTCTACTTCACTCACTGAATTTTATCTTAACCAGACAGACTTTATATATGAAAGCCTTCTATTTTATTTTTAATTTTTATTGTTGACATTATTATAGAGTTCCCCCCTTCTCCGCTCCACCCAGACCCTGCTTCCCCTCCCTCTGGCCCTAACAACATTGTTGTCTGTGTCCATGGGCTATTCACTTACATCCTTTGGCTAATCTCTTCACCTTCTTTCTTCTAGTCTGCCCCTTCCACCAACCCTCTGACATCTGTCAGTCTGTACCATGTATCCATGACTCTGGTATTATTTTGTTTTTCAGTTTGTTTTGTTCATTAGATTCCACATATAAATGAGATCATATGGTATTTGTCTTTCTCTGACTCACTTATTCCAATTAGCATTATAACCTCCACTTCCATCCATCCTGTTGCAAAAAGTAAGAGTTCTTTCTTTTTTACAGCTGCATAGTATTCCATTCTGTACATGTACCACAGCTTTTTTATCCACTCATTTCCTTATGAGCACGTGGGCTGTTTCCAAATCTTAGCTATTGTAAACAATGCTGCCATAAACATAGGGGTGCATATATTCTTTCAAATAGGTGTTTTGGGATTCTTAGGATATATCCCAAAAGTGGGGTTGCTGGGTCAAAGACAGTTCCATTTTTAATTTTTTTTTAAAAATATATCTTAATTGATTTCAGAGAGAGGAAAGGAGAGGAAGAGAGAGAGGTAGAAACATCAATGATGAGAGAGTCATTGATCAAGCCCGCAACTGGGCATGTGCCCTGACCAGGAATTGAACCCCGATCTCCTGGAGCCCAGGTGGACGCTCAACCGCTGAGCCACGCCAAGCGGGCCATTTTTAATTTTTTTAAGGTAACCCTATACTGTTTTCCATAGTGGCTGCACCAATCTGCATTCCTACCAATAGTTTACTAGGGCTCCCTCTTCTCCACATCCTCGTCAGTACTTGTTGTTAGTTGATTTATTGATGGAAGCCACTCTGGAAGATGTGAGGTAGTACGTCATTGTGATGAAAGTCTTTTATTTTTAACCTATTGCATATAAATATAATTATTTATTTTCATTTTAAATGATGATGAGATTCTAAATGTTAAAATTTGTCTTCTAGATTGAGTTATGATTAAACTTATTAGAAATATGCAATTGATCAAAACAACTTAAATATCTAACAATTTTTTAAAAAAATAATCATAAATCATAAAAAGTAAAATTTCATTGGAAGTACTCCCTTAAAGCAATGAATGGGGAATATTTTCAATTTATACATGTATTTGAAAATGAATATTAATTATTGATAAAAATGATAGCATTTAGAATAAATTATTTTCCTGTCTTTATTTTTCTTTATAAATATAAGCAATGGAAAAACTTATTCACTTATATATCAGATTACAAAATTGTACACTTGAAGCTTATGTAATTTTATTAATCAGTGTCACCAATAAATTCAATATTTTTTTTAGAAAAAGATATGGGGATGGAAATAATTTTGTTATGGCACTGTAACTCAATTATTTAAACTTCTTCCAAGTAATATAGTGATGTTCTATAAAAAAATTGTAATGATCTGTCCACTATTAATTATGACCAACTTCGCCCGGCCGGGCGTGGCTCAGCGGTTGAGCATTGACCTGGGATCCAGGCTACTGGGGTTCGATTCCCGGTCAGGGCACAGGCCCGGGTTGTGGGCTCGATCAATGACTCTCTCATCATTGATGTTTCTATCTCTGTCTTTCCCTCTCCCTCCCTCTCTCTGAAATCAATAAAGATATATTTAAAAAAAAAAATTATGACTAACTTCAATATCATTAAAAGCAAAAAATTGGAACTCATTTGGTTTGCAAAATAATTTATTCCTTAGTCTTTACTATTGTTTACCTTTTTAACAAAAGTATTTAAAATGATTTCGTTATTGGGCAGCCCAAATACTTCATAACCTGAGGAAGTGTCCCAAAGCAATATCTCAGGTAGGTAAGAGCTATGTCTTTCTTTTGTAAATAGAAGGAAGATGAACTGCAAAAAAGATGGTGAAGGAAAAAAGCCTCTGTTGCATCTTCCTTTTTAGGCATAACAATTTTAACAAAGACAATTTATTTCAGTTGAAATCTGAAATTTGATTCTTTAAAGAATATTGATGCCAGAGTACCTCTTAGAGAGTCTTCATATGCTTCCAAGGACACATGTACCCTATTTTGACATTATGTATTTTTGTTTGTTTTTGTTTAGTTTTTAGCACTAACATGTCATGATCTGACATTCTGAAATGGTCACTCTGGATTCCTAATTTGTTCCCTCCTCAGGAAAATGAAAAAGCTGAATCAATGACATTTGTGTAAATGAGACAATACTAGGAATGAGTTATTCCAAGTTCCAGTCCTGAAACATTCAAAGAACATTTATTGAGAACTATTATATGTTATGCACTGTATCAAATTATGGAGGACAGAAAAAATATGACATAAGATTGCTACCCTCAAGGAATTCATAGTCTAGCAGGGGAAACATAGATGTCAATGGACAGGAACCAAAGCATTTAGAAGAGCTTTGGTGAAGAAGCCATTTAGGGTTTCTCTGAATTTGGGTGGTACCTTAAAAACAGGGAGATGAAGTATGTATTTGAAGAAAACTTTCCATTCCTTTAGAGAATGAACAGCTTCTTAGGTTTGTGTGACTTATAGTCTTTACTATAGCATAGAGAAGAGTATAGGAGCAAATATATTAAAATTTTCTTGATTTGGGACTTTACTGTGACTATTTAATCAACACCTATTAAAATATCTATAATATTGCAGGCTTTTAATGTTTGCTAAACCTAATTAACAATGCATATCCATTTTTGTCAAAATTTGGAGTACCACAGAGCATTCCTCTAGATGTTAATTGTTCTATCTATGGCCAAAAAGTATGGGATATGCTATCTTCTATATTTCTTAGAAAGACGCAATGTTCATTAATACAGTAAAGTCTTTCAGAAGTCCTATAGTAAGGAAGCTTAAAGGAAGCTGTTTAATCCAGTGCTATCTAAATTTATGGAAACATGGCACAATTCCTTCTGCAGAACAATAGTTGACTGTACACCGGTTTGGAAAATATTGATGTTGATAGTCTCTTTTTCTGTCTTGCCTACCTAACATAGGCTAAATGTGCAATTGTGTGTGTGTGCGTGTGTGTGCATATGAGAGAGAAACCTAAAAATCCATTACGTATCGCACATTCAAGGTCAGGGACTGCGGATGACTAAAATAGCTTAACCCCAATTTTAGGGCATCCTAGGCTTCTTTCATACTGTTTTAGAAAACTAAATGTAATTAATTTGCTTTTTGAAAGGTTATGCTTTATTTACAGAAAATAAATCCTCTGTCTCTTGGATGGATTATCAATTATTCTTGAAATCAGCTGCTTGTAGGGGCTAAAATATGCCAGCCAGTCTGCACTAGGTTTATGCCAGAAAATAGTAAATATTGACTTATAAAATGGATTCGTTCAAGTCTCTGTTGGTTCAGTGTCTTGGGTGAACTTTTTCAGGAAACTTATTACTATTATCTTTCCTGACATTAAATAAATTTGTCCTTATTTTAAAAGTTTAGTTGGCTGATTAATTTTCACATCAATTATATTGATTTTTGTCTAGGCATACATATTTAACTACTCATATGCCTGTTTTAAGAAAAAGAAAATCTTGTTTATCTTGAAAACAGTTTTAATAAGTGTTGTGTCTGTTTCCAGCTTTCTCCCTCTCTAGTCCATTTTCTACCCCTCAGCCAAGGGAGCTTTCGAAAATTCTAGTCTAACTATGTAATTCTGCTAATTAAAACATTTCACTGTCCCTCCAATTGTGCAGAGAATGACGTCCAAGCTCCTAACATCATTTACTAGATCCTACGTAGCTTGGATCTATTTTGTCTTTAGCTTCACCTCTTACCACTCCTCAGTTGCTCACTTTGGTTTGGTTACACTGATGTGTATGGGGCCCCTTCTGTGTTCTAAAAGCTCCCCCTTTTGCTGTTATCCCTTCTACCGTGTGCACTCCTATGCCTAACTTCTCTTCATCTGGTTAACTTCTACATATTCTCTTCTAAGTTGTCACTGCCTCTGGGTAACTTTCTGTGGCCTTTAACGGTAGGTGAAGTGTTCTCCAAAAGTACTCACATAGCATTCTTTGCACCCACCCATCGCTGTAGCTAGCACACCCTATTGAAATGACCTGTGAATAATACAAGCTTAATAATTATATTAGAGACAGAAATGAGAGCCACAATATATGTTTCAACTAAAGTAAAAAAGGATAGCACTCTATATTTCTTAAACTAAAATCACTTGTTTTAAGTGTTTATTTACATTTCACATTCTTACTTAATTGAATTTAACTTCCTGATAGTCTTCGGATACCATTAAGACTAAATACTGATTTATGTACAGACTCCTTCAAGGGGTAAAAGCACACTAATTATTTTTTTCCCCCCATTTTGGAAAGAGGCTGAGTCTCAAAGGATGGAGCAAAGAGTAGAATTTTGAAGATTTAGCCAACAGCACATCATCCTACGCCAGTGAATGAAGTATTGATTGGATTGCTAGCGATTTTAGCATGTTTGAGGCTGGCAGAGAAAGAATTGGAATTATATTGTATAGTCTTGACGTTTACTTAAAATTTTTACTAATGTCACTGGGGGATGACATAATTGAATAAAAAGCTTAATACTGGTACTTCACTAGAGCAAGTTAGATGTATATTCAACAGTCATAGGTAAATCCATCATTTTCATCTCTACCGAAACCTGTTCTTCCTGTCTTCCTGATTCTGGTTAATGACATCATCATTTAGCTTATAGAAACCTCCAAATTATACTTATTTTTCTCTCATCACTCACATTCAGTCACCTCATAATGATTCCTTCTCTTCCATCCCCATATACACTGTCCTATTACAGGCCTGGCCTTAATCATGCGTTCAGTGATTCTCTAATTGGTTATACTTGAAGAATCACCAAACCAACTCATCCTTCATAACATAATGATAAAGAGCATGTGCTCTGGAGCCAGAGTGTCTTGGGTTTGTTACCCTGGTTCTGCCACTTAGCATCTGTGTGATATTAGATGTGGTATTTAACCTCTCCTTACCTCATTTTACTTATCTGAAAAATGGGAATCATAACAGTATCTACTTCACTGGATTATAGCAAGTATGAAAATATACATAGCACTTAGAACAGTGCCTGGCACATAGCAAATGCTGCATATGTATGAGGTAGTAATAGTAGTAGTAGTATTAAAAACTATCTGAGCTTAGTATGCTCCTGCTTAAATATTCTTGATGTTTCCCCATTGCCTACGTTCACTTTCCTTAGTATCCTATACAAGACTTTTCACAATCTCCAACTGAGAGATTCCAGTCCTATGTCACAATAACAAATAGTTTACCTTCTAGCCACACTGAACTACTTGATATACTTTGAACAAAACATCTACTTTTCTAGAATTTCCCTTGGAAAACATTTATCTATCTCTAAAGGTTCACTTCTAGTGCTCTCTACTATCTATAAACTTAACTAATTCATTTTACCATCATTCTGAAACAAAATCTGTTGCTATTTTGTTTTCATTATAGCTAGTGGTAGTTCACACATTCTTAACAAACGTTTATTGAGTGCCTATTACATGCCAGATATTGTTCTAGGATCTGAGATTATAGCACTGATCAAAACAAAGTCTTTTCCCATTATTCTTAGGGAGATAAGGACAAGCAAATTATATCATTTGATGATAAGATTTACAGAAATATATAAGACAGAGTAAAGTGGGTATTGGATATTGGGAAGAAGAAATTACAATTTTGTACGATGGTCATTCAAATGACAAAAATAGGTGATTCAGAAGGAGATCAGCAGTGGTCAAATGCTTCTGATATATTAAGAGAGGGAATGAGAATTCATCATTGGTTTTGCCACTTTTCCATTTGTACTTCACTAGTAATGACCCAAGTGACTTTACCACTAGATTTTTGTGGTCTTCCAGATTCCCAATATTCAAAATCTGTTGTCAAACACATGGTAGATACTCAGTAAATATTTACTGAATTGCATTGAACAAATATGGTATTTGAAAATCTCATTGAAAGCCTTTGTCACAGAAGCAAATATATTCTTTGACAAAATGTTGAGTAATTTGTCAGATATATACTCAAGGTCAAAGTTATTAAGGGAAAAGAGTAAAATTTAAGGGCTGGGATATTTGGATTTAACCTTGTGACATGGGAGAGGATACATACATCTTCTATACATTTTATAAAGAGAGAATAAAATAAGCTTCATCATAAATTTGGAGATTTTTCAATTTCTATCTGTGTTCTAAGAAATAATAAGGCTCCCAAGCTTGATAAAATGTTCCAGAAGTAAATTGTAAGAGTTCCTTATTTAATAATGTTAAGTATTATTTTCTTCAACTAGATTTAGAAATCCTCTTATATACTGTAAATGTAGCAAGCTTAAGAAATACATATTGGATTTGGACCTTTATATTGTAAATCATTTATTTTTCTGTTGCATATTGAACCAGAGGTTAGAAGCAATGACAAGTCATGAGATAGTTGCATCTCCCTTATCGAGATCTTTTAATTTTTAAACACTTCAATATGGAAAACCATCTTATTTGGCCTTTCTTACCTAGATTTCTGAATAGTCATGTCTTACTTGTCTAGCTTATTTAAAACATAATCTTTAAATGTAAACACTAGCTATAACACACTGAGTTTACTTTTCAAACCCTTGAGACATGAATCCTTTCCCTAATGAGGTACAGTCTTCTCCAAAGCAGGTCTTATCCTTATGCAAAACCTCTGCACCTGGCTTTCAGAGGATATATTTATTTGAAGAGATTTATAATAATATTGTACCGATGTGCTCACCACAATATCACTCTTATTTTCTTTGCTACTTGATACTAACAATTTTCTTTAACATGTAAAACTAAGTTAAATCAGAGGATACAATCCTATAGAATAGTTTTAAAGATGTTTGTTGTTATGCTTTGAACTGGACCTTTGAACAAACTTTGTGGCAGTAAGTCCACTAAAATTCCAAGCCATGCTAATGAGCTCAGTCATTTTCTAGTTGATTTTCCTATTTAAGCTGCTGCATATAAATGCAAAAAAGATTTTATATTTATTGTCTTTTAATCACAAAAGTAACCTATGCACATTGCAGAAAATTTGTATTTATATAAACTTTTAAAAAACACAATTATGATAATACATACTGCTTTGGAACACATTTTATTTATTTTAATAAATACATCTTATGTCACTAAGCATTTCAAAAAAAGATATGTATGATAATTTAAGGTTCTAGTATTTTATATTAATATAGTATGCATAATTTATTTAATATCTTGATATTTAGGCATTAAAATTGTTTACTTTTTTACTGTAATGTTATAACCATTTTTATGAGGCCAATATTATCATTTTTAGTTGCAGTTGAAGAAGCTGAGACATTTCAGAGATTAACTTAACAGATATATCAGTGGTAAGAAATAGAAGACTTGAAGTTTGAGCATAGGCACTAACTCCAAAGACTTGTGGGTTTAATCACTGTTCAGGTCAATGTGACAAATCAAGTCTACATGGCAATTATAACTTATTGTCAATATGTTTGCTTCCTGGTTTAAATACTGATTATTTGTTTGAGTACACAGCAACTTCAGGATATTAACAAATCAATATTCTAGACCTACCAGTCTTGGAATCAGAATGTAGACTGGGATGAATTCACCAAAGTAAGTGCCATTTTATAAAGCCCATGCCAGACAACCAATTAACTACTCCTCAGGACATCTCAATTACCCACACAACTTTCTTTGAGAAACAGGAAATATCCTTACTAATGTAACCACCTTTTCAAATGTAAGTAAAAGAGCAAAGAGCAACTGGTTATTTCATAGGTGATCCTTGGCAGGTTTCCTCTCTAGAGAAAAGAGATAAAAATGACATTCATAGGCACCACAGAGTGTACAACAGATGGTGCAATATCTGCCCTAGTCAGGAAATTGAACTGGCCTAGAAAGCAGGGATTTCTTCTCTATATCTCCCTGGTAGAAGCAGAAAATCAAATCAGCACAGACACCTTGAACTTCCAACTTACTTAACACACAAAAAGTGTTGGTTGGAAAAATGTTTAACAAAGTGTACAAATAATTTATTGTGGGGTCTTTATGGTTAGATTTGGGTCAGAAAAATAATTTATTGTTTAGCTGTTAGGGACTCTTGGTTATTTCAAACCAGAGAAATTTAATTTTCTTTTAAAATTTTTACTGATTCCTCCTAGTCAACAGAAAGATCACACCATTAACCTCAAAGGAATGCTAATAAACAAAAATAATTTAAAAGCTTTATTAAGTTCAATTAATTGGTTATAACAGTCTGATTTTGTCATGCTTCAGTAAGCAGTATATTGTACGTAATTTTGATGATCTCCAATTCAGTTCAGCAATTAAGTTCTGCATAGTAAAGCAAAAATTGAGTTCTCTTGATAATTACCAAAATCATTGGCCTGTTTGGTATTTGTGATAAATTGGTTAATTAGATTTTTTTATTGCATTTTCAAGTTTAAGGGCTCTAAAACAAAGGTAATTTATTTTTCTGTGTAAACTAATATATCTGTGTTTCTAACATTCAGTTTTACAACAAACTTCAAGTAACCTTTCATATAACAAAATTGCTATAGTACATTTAATAATATCTTCAGACATTCGTCTTACATTTTGAATATTATTGAGATGGGCATAATCATAAATTTCTGTCAAATGAAAGCTTATTATTCAAAAGATTTAGGCTTATAGTACAAAATCTTATTTATTCTCTGCTCATCCTAGCATGGTATTAAACTCTGTGGGTCAAAAATCACATCATAAAAGTCAGGAAATGGCTATTTATGCAACATGCATTTGTGACAAGTAGCATTTTACAAGTATGTTTGTCAGGCTTGTAACACTACTTGAAATTCATGTTTTTGATTTGTCTTGAATGACAAATCCTCATTTCTGTGCAAGAGGTACTTTGTATATATTAATACATAAACACTGGCTTATAGAACGTAAGCTGGGCTTTTGAAATGTAAACCCACACAAAACCTCATGAGTTTTAAAGAATTTGAGTATTTCAATAAATTTAGGATTCTTATATCATCCAAATGCTCAGCTCTGTCCTCCTAACACAGAAATTATAAATAAATCTTTCTGAAGTATAGTTAGCTTCTTTTGGCCACTATCTGGAGGAATCCAGACAATTGCTGCATAAAATATGTGACTACATACATTAGTCACTGTTGACATTTTAACTGTAAAGACAAAGTTCTTGTTATCTAAGGTGTAATTATTATCAATTATAGAATATTTCTTATGTGTCAGGCACAACCCCAGGCATCTTCCCCACCTTATTTCTAAAATTCTAATAAAAGTCCTACAAGGTGGGCATTATTATCTCCAGTTGACGAGTGCTAATTGAAAGAGAGGGGGCATGAATCCATGTTTGGACTCAAAGCCTTTGCTTTTGCAACTATGCCATGTTGTAGCATTCTATTTAAGTATGATCTAAATCAAAGAAATCCAAAAACAGTGATCACACATGATGTTTAATGTAAAAGCCATGTTTATTCACAAAGTAGTTGCAATGTGTTGTCACCAGTGTTCCTTCATTTAACAAGTATTTACAGCAGTGTTTAAAAGCACAGATTTAGCCCAGCCAGTGTGGCTCAGAGGTTGAACATCGACCTAGGATCCAGGAGATCACAGTTTGATTCCCGGTCAGGGCACAGGCCTGGGTTTCGGGCTCGATCCCCAGCAGGGGGCGAGCAGGGGGCAGCCAATCAATGACTCTCTCATCATTGATGTTTCTCTCTCTCCCTCTCCCTTCCTCTCTCTGAAATCAATAAAGGTGTATTTTTAAAAAATTATAAAAGCATAGATGTAGTGGATGCATAAGATCCTTGGATGTACCCAGAGAATTTTGATTCTGATTTTCTTTATATTGGTTAGAAGACATATACATGCTAGAGATAAACAAAATAAAGAAAAAATTCGGTTTTATATCTTAATTATGAACCCATTGATGAAGGTGGACCTCACAGGTCCTGCCCACCTTCTGGAGCTATGTTGATGGCTAGACATAGGTTCGTTCGTAGATTCTCTGTGTATGATTCCTGTTCTTCTAAAATAGTAGTTCCTAATCTTTTTTTCCCCATGGACTCTTTTGAGAGTCTAAGAGCTATGGACTCTTTCTACGGAAAAAAAATTATATGCAAATACGCACAGGGTTTTGCATAACATTTTAGAGAGTTCATAGCCCTGCCAAATCTCATTTATGCCCTGACCGTACAGATTAAAAACACTTACCATAAAATCTCTTTGCTTCAAAGCAACAAGGATGCTCGAGCGTCTCCAAAATAACAATATTTAACAATAATTAAAGTCTGTACCTGTCAATTTCATTATTTCTGAAAAGCATAAAGTTAAAATTGTGTTGGATAGGCCTCAGAAACCAATTTGAGGACAGTCTCTATGTCCTCCCCGCCCGCCCCGTCTCTGATATTGCTTCCTCTGATTTTACCTGGCACCATACTTGTAAATAGAGTGTCAGCTCATAATCTCAGCTAATTTGCTATGCATAAAAGAGGACAGAATATTTTACCTTCATACATATTTTATAATCAACAACGTATTTTTAATCAACAAAATCAATTTTACTGTGTATTAGCTTTAAATTTAGACAAATTAGAAAAACCTCGTAGAGCATCAAAAAAAAAAAAATAAAGCCAATTAAATATAATGTGATTATTAACTGCTACAAATTGTAAGTCCTGAATGTGAGCCCTAGCTAAGATGGAAGCATTAAAGAATTCGCAGGATGGGATGGAGAAGTTTATAAGAGCTGGGCAGCTATGTGTGAGATGGAAGATAGTTTTGCTCAGGAGCTTAAGAGTGCCCACGAAATAACACTTTAAGGGAACTTCAGGTAGATGCAGTCTATCTAGGTGTTAAAGGTCAGAAGCTCAGAAGAGCCTTTCCAATAAAAGTGACGTAGGTTGACTGTGAAGCTCAGAATTTGAGTGTGATAGTGGTACAAGTTTTCTCCATGTCCACACTTGAATATATGGAGTCAGAAAAAGAGAATCAAGATGAAGAATATGATCATTTAACAAAATCCAGTCTTAAAATGTTAATTTTAGCATTATGATTCAGGCTATTTCAAGCAAGCTGTTTTCCCAAGTGTACTAGACTCAGGAACACAAACTTGGGATCTGTAGATATGTTTTGTTTAATTATTGCAATATATCTAATGGACTTGATTGCCCTAGGTAGGCATGCACCCTCCAATTTGTCACAGCCCACACCTCTGTTATCACTTTACACACTGTGTTTCATTCCTTAATGTTAAACTGCCTGGGTCTTGAGACATTTGAATTTGAGGCCCTTTAGGGATTATTAATACTTCTAGGGTATAGACTCATGCTTATTTGATAGCCAAACTAGTTCACCTAAAGATTAAATTATGAAATATATACCTATATATTAAAAACAAGGAAACAAAGAAAATTGAGTAGCTCTTTGGGAACATAAAGTTAATATATCAAGATGGAGCAAAAATATATTTTATAACAAAACAATGAAAATCTTTTATATTAAGGAGCTAATGTATGTGTATATGTATATGCATGCATAATTGTTTATATGCATATATATGCATAATTGTATGTAGGCACTAAAGACCTCAACAGACAAATGAGCAAGGACATAAGCTGATAGACTGTAAAACACAAATGGCTGAAGAAGACAAAAACCACATTTGCCTTCATTAGCTATTAAAGAATTGCAAATTGGGTATATTTGTTTATTAATTTAACAAAATTTTTTTCTAATGAAAATATCCAAGCTTAGTAAGAGTGCAGTCAAAGTGGATACACATGTTTGCTAAGAGTAGAAACTGGAACAAAGTTTTTATAAAGCAGTTTGTTAATATAAGAACCATAAAAAGGTTCACATGTTTGACATTTTAAATCCTGTTCTAGAAGTCTGTATTAAGAAAGCATGTAGAACCTGGCTGGTGTGGCTCAGTGGCTGAGCATCAACCTAAAATCTAAGAGGTCAGGGTTCGATTCCCGGTCAGGGCACATGACCGGGTTGTGGGCTCGGTCCCCAGGGGGGCCATGCAGGAGGCAGCCGGTCAATGACTCTCTCATCGTTGATGTTTCTCTCTCTCCCTCCTTCTCTCTTTCTCTCTCTGAAATCAATAAAAACACATTTAAAAGGAAGTATATACGGTAGTCTTCCCTTCATTTGAAGTTTTGCTTTCCATAGTTTCATTTACCCATTGTCTGCAGCAGTCCAAAAATATTAAATGGAAAATTCCACAAGTAAATATTTGATACATTGTAAATTGTAACTGTTTTGAATACTGTGATCAAACCTCACACTGTTCTGCTCCATCCTGCCATCGATGTGAATCACCCCTTTGTCCAGTGTATCCCCACTGTATATGCTCCCCACCTATTCATCACTTAGTAGTAGTAGTCTTTGTTATCAGATAGATTGTTGCAATATTGCAATACTTGTTTTTCAACTAATGCTTATTTTCCTTAATAATGACCCCAAAGCACAAGAGTATTGATGCTGGCAACTCAGATACATCAAAGAGAAGCTGTAAAGTGCTTCCTTTAAATAAAAATGTATGCACTTATATGCATATATGTATATATATTATGTATAGAGTTTGGTAATATCCTTGGTTTCAGCCATCCACTGGGCATCTTGGAATGTATTCCCTGTAGACAAAGGAGAACTACTGTATACCTGATGTTGACCAAAGTAATAATTAACAAACCTAAGAAGAACTGTCAGAGATGCTAAGATTACTTTCACAGGGATGTTTATTGAACCACCATTTATAATAGGGACACACTGGTAACAGCAAAATATCTAAAGAAAGGAGAATGTTCAGATAAATTATGGCATATCATATAATTACTAAAATATTTACAAAGAATTTACACTGACTTGGATAAAGTATTTGAGTAATATCGAGTAGCAAGTATTGCATACTCATGATGTGTCAGGCATTTTACTATGTGCTTTGAATGCATTATTTTATTAAAGAATTTTTAGTGGAACAAGGGGAGTTGGGGAAGAGAGGTAAATACAAACTCAATATGCTATGATCACAACAATATTAAGCATGCTTAGAAAAAAATACTGAAAGTATATGTTAATCATGCCCAGATATATATGCATAACTTTCTCCATATTTTGTCCCTGCTGCATATCTTATTATTTTGTCCACTTATATAAATCTGTCATGTCAAGGTTAAAATCTGTGTTTTCTACAATTCCATCTAAATTGCCTCTCCTAATATTCTAAAAAAAAAGAGTGTAGACAGAAAATATTATTTTCCAAAGTCTTATATTCAAGGCCCTTCGTTAATTTTCATGATATAATAGATGTAATACATTCTCTATTTGTGTTTAAAGTTCAAGAGGTGGTGGTTGGTTACTTGCTAAAAGTAAATGTGACTTATTCTATATCTATAGCTGTGATACCTGAAAAGAGAAATCTTGGTACACCAAAAGCAGGTCACCCAATTTTACTTGACAAAAAGATGTCTATCTTTCTCAACTTTATTCCCAATATTCTTGAAACTCTGTTGAAGTTTCTTCTTGATGTGAATGTGTACAACCTACTTACCTGCATCTTTGCAATTATCAGATTAAGTGTAGGCTTCTAGAGATTGAGTTTTATCACTTCAGTATGCAATATCAACATACTGGTTCATACTGATCTATAATTAATAGCATCTTCTTTTTCAAGGCCATACTTCCCTCTCTGATATATTTTGGAGAAATAAGACACTATTAACTTTGTATTTTTTGTTTAAAATAATGTTTATTTTTAAAACATTGGACATAAATTAAGAAAAACATTTTCAAATGCATTAATCCATTTTTTCTAGATCCTCATAATTCATTTTTCCACTTGTCCTAGTTTGTTTTGAAATAAAACAACAAATAAATAACAACAAAGCAGAAATGTTGTCTAGGGGAAATCTGGCTAAAGCTGGGCAAGATCTGACAGTGCAGTACCATATTCTAGAATTCAAAGCTTTCATTTTAAATTTTATTACTTTTATTGGGCTGACATTGTTTAATAAAACTATATAGGTTTCAGGTGTACAATTCTATAGTATATTATCTGTATAGTTCATTGTATGCCCACCATCCAAAGAAAAGTGTCCTTCTGTCACCATATATTTGACCCCTTTTACCCTCTCTTACCTCCCCCAACTCTCCTTACCCTCTGGTAACCACCATAATGTTGTTTGTGTCTATGAGGTTTTTTGTTTTTTTATTTGTTGATTTCTGTTTTATATCTCACATATGAGTGAAACCATAAGCTTCCTGTATTTTTCTGTCTGAATTATTTAGTTTATCATGATATTCTCAAGCTTTACCCATGTTGTTGCAAATGGCAGTATTTCATCTTTTTTTATACATATATGTACTGCGTCTTCTTTATCCAATCATCCATCCAAAGACACTTAGGTTGTTTCCCTTACCCTTGTCAGTGCCCAGATCTAATCAGGACCTGAACACCTGACTTAAATAGTCATATGCACACAAGACTTGGTAAACAACAAAATTTCAGTGTTAACTTACAATGCTAAATATCATTGTCATACAGATTAAATTATTTGTGTTGGCCTGTTCAGTGCATTCTCTCCTTGTAATCAAGTCACACAGGAAACAAATCTAAGTCAGCAAATACTATATTATTCATCCCCCAAATGGTCTGTTATTAAAAGTCCCTGTATTCAGCAGATTGTCTCTCCAGTAGGTAGTTGAACATTAGAAGATAAATCATGTTAGGTTGCTTCCGAGTGAGATGATTCAAATATTAAGTGATATCAGTTTAAGGTAAGTTGATACATCATTGCAAGTGGAACTGGAAATGTTCAAACTCTGATGCTTAGAATTCTCTATGCCTTAGACTTTATTCAACATATCAGGTCAGTGTTGGCCTCTGTGGCTCACCATTTTGTATAGTTCTAACTTGCATATATGTGCTCTCATCCATATGTGTTGATCTTAGGGCTGAAGATCAGTACTTAGATGGAGTGGGAGGCATCTCACCGTAACTAATATGACCTTGCTACTATACTTATTTCTTGTTGTTATCAGCATTATGAGTCATTAGCTGGTCAGGAAAATGGAAATCACCATAGGTACTTCAAGCAATGATAGTTTAACTCAGAGACTTGGTAACAAGTGTTGGAAGAACTGAAAATCACCAAGGGCTCTAGGTAACACCATTTTCCTTTTGATTCTTTAGCTTAAGGATATGATTGGCTCTTCTAACCTAGTAATTGTATTTTATTTTATTTTTTTCTTTCTAAATATGTGCTGCCAAAGCAAGCGCAGGACTAGGAATTTTAGAGTGGGGTGGGAGATTATGCTTTTATAGATGAAACGCTCTGTTAATTTTTATTTTGGCATATATATCCAGTTATTAAACTACTTTTATAATATAACAGCAACCTATTATCAAGGGATAAACTGAAACATCTTCAATTAAAATCAATTTGAACAAAAGTATTGATTTCCCAAGGCACTGGGCACTGTTTAGCTGTTAAATTGACAGGTAAAAGTTTCTTGATATAATATCAGCTAGTATAAGGACACTTCATCCGAAAAAAAAAAGAAAGAAAGAAAAACTTACATAACCTTTGGTCTCTATATCTTCATTCCATTAAGGTCATTCATTGGAAAGGGGGCATTTTTTAATGGATAGCAAGGCTCAGTAGCTGAGCAATAGGCCTGAAAATTCTGGTATGATAGCTTTGAGGTTTAATTTTGGTTAAATGTTTTACTGAGTGACCCTATAAAAGTTATTTTAAATGGAGACATGAAACTAGATGAGGAGAGATTTCCCCCCCCAAAGTCTATAGTTATTTCTGCCTTGTCAATCCTCCTACTTGCAAATACTCTGGAAAAATTAGAAAGTGTCTAAGGAGACAATTTGGTCCCTGAGATCATTTATTCATTTATAAATGATTGTGCATTAGACCAAAATAAATCTAAGAGATTTGGACTTTTGTCTTCAATTGTTTTGCAAATAGCTGAATAAATGTCTATGAAAGTTTTGTTAAAGTCATGAATTTGATCCCTTGCTGCATAACAACCTCAAGGTCTAGCTCTGCCTTATTGCAGGGATTGTAAACTCAAGCGCCTAAAGGAATGAAACAAGTAAATAGAATTAGTGAAACTTTTGACGGAGTCTTGTGTTTTCACATGTATGTGCAGATCTACGAATAGTTAAGTCAAGAAATCCAAATATATATGTAAAATATCATGACTTTTAAAATGTTGACAAAAAGTTTAAAGTATTTTCAAAACTACTGTGGAATAAAGAAAATATATCTGGTGGTTTAGATTTGGCCCACAGGCCACCAGATTGCAAATTGTTCATAATGGAGATGGAATAGGGATGCAGCTGTGAACTGATGGGTGGCTCGTGTATGCAACTGACCTTGCTCAGGAGCCATTATTTTGAGCTGACAACAAGCCTCTTGCATTGCATGAAATCAACACTCACTATATTTCAGATATGGAGCTAAATGTTTTACGTGCATTACCTTGTTTAAAACATGATTCTTACTAGTTTGTTACTATTTTTCAATGTTTTATTTATTTTTGCCAACTTTATTGAGATACAATTGATATATAACATTGTGTAAGTTTAAAGTGTATATTGTGTTGATTTGATACATTTACACCATGCAAAATGATTACCAGCACAGCATTACCTAACAGCTCCATCACTTAATTACCAAGTTTTTTGTGTGCTGAGAACATTTAAGGTCTCTTCTCTTAGTATCCTTCAAGTATGTAATACAGTATTATTATTAGCTATAATCACCATGTTATACATTAAATCCCCAGAAGTTCTTAATCTTATACATGGAAATGTGTACCCTTTTAGGAACATCTCCCCATTTCCCCCACTTCTCCATCCACTGGTAACCACCACTGTACTCTCTGTTTCTCTGAGTTAGGCTTTTTTAGATCCCACATATAAGTGATATCACACAATATTTGTTTTTCTCTGCCTGACTACTTAGTTATTATTAACCTTGTTTTACATATAAAACTTAAAAATTATGCGGCTTGCCCAAGTTTAAACATAAATGAAGTAGTAGAAAAAGGATTCAAATTGGATCTGACTGATTCCAAACATGTCATACCGATTTTACCATACAAGCTTTTTAGGAACCCCAGGGTCATAATACATACAAACTTTACAGACCAGGATAATGGTAGCCTGAGATGGCTGAAAGGAAGGGGAATAGTGGGAAAATTGTTGTAAGGATCATGGAAAAAATGAAATCGAAAGAACAATAGTGAACTAGAAAGTATTATGTTAAGTGAAATAAGCCAGTCAGAGAAAGACAAGTACCACATGACCTCACTTATATGTGGAAGCTAATAAACAAAATAAACCAATGAACAAAGTGGATCCAGAGACATAGAAGCATGGAACAGACTGAGGGATGTCAGAGGGAAGGTGGGGAGGGGGGAGCAGATGGAGAGAGATTAATCAAAGAACTTGTATGTTTATAAGCCTAACCCATGGACACAGACACTGGTCTGGGGAAGGCCGGGAGGTGGGGTGGGGATCAATGGAGGTAAAAAGGGGACATCTGTAATATTTTCAACAACAAAGATAAAGGAACTTAAAAAAACAACAACAGTTATTACAGCTGAGATAATGTGTTGTATGCAGTTAGGAGAAGAGCACTGGAATAAAGGTAGGAACTTGATCCAATCAAACTTAAAAAAAAAAGAAAAAAAAGAAAGACTGATACTAACATTTTGTCCTATGTTGTTTATTCTCTACCAACCCAACTTTATCAGAGACATAAAGGCCGTGTCAGTTGCCAACCCATCCTTGTATCTTTGACCTTTTTTCCTATTCCCCATCAACATTCAATACCCGCTCTTTCTTCTTTTTTTAATATATCTTTATTGATTTTGAGAGAGGAAGGGAGAGGGAGAGAGAGAGAGAAACATCAATGATGAGAGAGTCATGGATCAGCTGCCTCCTGCGCATCCCCTGCTGGGGGTCGAGTCCGCAACCCAGGCATGTGTCTTGACCGGGAATCAAACTGGTGACCTCTTGGATCCTAGGTCACTGCTCAACCACTGAGCCACACCAGTCGGGCAACTCTTTCTTCTTTAATGAAGAACAGCAATAACAGTAACTCCCTTGACTCAATATCCTCTTCCAGCTACTGCTCTATATTTCCTGCCTTCAGAGCCAAACTTGTAGAGAGTTGTTTGTGTTCTTCGTCTCCATTTCCTCACCCCTTATACATTATTTAATCCATTTATTTGACTACTGTCCCCAATTTTCCACCAAAACTACTCATTTGAAGTTCACCAATAATATCCTTATCATTATGTTCAATCTAGTTGCTCCAGTCTTGGCTTCCAAAACATTTGATGGTATTGAAAACACTGTAGTTCTCAAAGAATTTTCTTCTTTTGACTGTTATTTTCTGAATTTCCTTTTACTTTATCTTTTCCTCTTAATGCCCTTTGCAAGTTTACCCTCTTCTATTAGACCAAACCCTTAATTTGTAAATTTACTCAAGATTCTATGCTAGTATGTTAAGCCTTATTTCTTCTTATGGCCACTGCTATTCCTTGGCTATCTCATATACTCTCATGGCTTTATAAACCATCTACATGTTGGTATATCTCAGTTTTATACCTCAGACTCATAAATCTTCACAATTAGTACATTCAACTGCCTACCTAACATTCCGGCTTGAATAATTAATGTGGACCTCAAATAGATATAAATAAAATTTAACTGTTTATCTCCTTCATCTTGTTCCCCAGGGAATCTTGCCCAAATTTGGAATAACACAGTTATACAACTAGTTTGCTTAAACCAGAAAGCTAAAAGTCATTTTTTCCCCAACATAATACTATTTTTGGGAAACATACAAAATATTACTCAAAATTAAAAACAAATACACAGGCAGGTATATGAGGCAAATATGAATAAAAATAATAATATCTAAGTAAAATCGGGAGCAAAAAGAATTAAATTGGATAGTCATTTTATATTTTTGGATATGACTCAAAACTAATAATAGTTAACATATATTGAATGCTTGCCTTTGCCAGGCTCTTAAAAGTCATTTTTGATACCATCTCCCATTGTCATTCCCCTAATATCAAGTTAGTCAACCAAGTCTTATTGATTCTACTTCCAAATAATTTTTAAAATTGTCCAAGTATCTTAATTTACACTAACAGCAGTCTAATCTAAACTACCATCATCCCTCATCTGCTGCAAACAGGCCTCAATTAGTATTCCTACATCCATATACTTTTTGTGTATTGCTTATGTCACATGTGTCTTCAAGGTGAAACATGTTCAACTTCATAAGATAACAGATGTCTGCGTGAATCCTGTACAAAGATGAGTAACAATGGTTGCATTAGGCTCCCAATTAGACTTCTTGCCAAATCTTTCTCCTGTTTTCTTTTTTTTAATCTTCACCCAAGGATATTTTTTCCATTGCTTTTCAGAGAGAGTGGAAGGGGGAGACAGAGAGAGAGGGAGAGAGAGAAACACTGATGTGAGAGAGACACATTAATTGGTTGCCCCTTGCATGCACCCCAACCAGGGTCAAGGATATAGCCTGCAACCGAGGTAAGTGTCCTTGGCCAGTATCGAACCCATGACCCTTCAGTCTGCGAGTTGACACTCTAACCCTACTGAGCCAAACCAACTAGGGCCAACCTTTCTTCTTCTTAAAAAAAGAAAGCACAAAGCAATAAAGAAGACACAGGGCACTAGGTCACCTAGCAGGGGAAGTCAAGCAGTATGTTTGTGGACCTCTGCATTGAGGCCAAGGACCTAAAGTATCACTCTGTCAAACCTCCACTGTCTTTGACTTGGAAATCTTTGTGGGAGAAAACAAGCAATAGAGATAAGCCATTGATACTTTAATTCCTAGGGCCTTGGGAAGACATGTTTCAGTAGGTAATGGAATACATATTTGAGAGTGATAGAGGGGTATGACTTAGTCCACAGGGATAGGGGAGAACATAATGGCAGTGGTGAAAATCTGTCACACTGATTAGGCAAAGTCTAATAATTTCCTTAGAATAACTGCCTATATTGGAATTTGTGACTCAAGGGCACGTGCGTTTTCAAGGCTTTTGTAATATTACTAACTTCCTATCCAAAATGGTTGCAACTTATACACTCACCAGTAGTGTATGAGAGTATCCATTTCACTTAAGATATTTTCATTGGGCAATTGAGTAAAAATAAATTCTTGCCTTTTGCTCATGGCTATGGCTGCACTGACTCTACCCTTTTATCTCTCATTATCCTAAAATATGTTCTTCTTGTCTTTGTTTAGCTCTATTCTTAAAATCATTTCCATATAAAATAATGGACAAAGAAAAGCTATCATTTTTTTAATGCTCACAGTAGCTAGCCCATGTACTGTTCTGAAGTACTTTATAAATACTAAGTTTTTAAAAATTCTCAAAAAGACCCTGGGAAAACAGAGATTAAGTGATTTGTCCACAGTCTCATAGTAACCAGCAGAACAAAGATATCAACCTAGGTAGTCAGGCTCCAAATTCTGTGCCATAAAGCACTATGCTGTACTGCTACCAAAATATAAAGAACTTGAGAACTCCTTGAATTATCAGAAGTATAATTTTTGGCTCAATTGACATCTGTATTCAAGTATTTATTATTGTTATTATATTATTTCAAGGTCTTGGGCCTATTATACAAATGAAATTTGTTTAACAGTAGATGCTCACTGTAACTAATGTAACTTAAAAAATGTTGAGTCTACATACCATTTCCTAAGAAATAAATTAATCTTCACTTCTACTACATAATTTTTATATATCTCCTGTTTTTAAGACATTAATTCTATTTTATGGCAGTTATTTATACCATTTGTTAATTCTAAATTGTACCAATTATTATCACCATATAGACAACTATTTGGGTATAATTATAATGGGAATTGAGGAAACACTCTCATTAATATTCCCATGCATGACTATATACTCCTTTCAACCATTAATTTTAATTTTAAATTCTATCCAATCTCAAACACTGTTGTACTCATATTGTTAAAAGTTAATAGTTTTCTGGTTTTAAATTGATGATAGTAATAACTAGCATATCTATCATATTTTTTCATATATTTCATTATTCTCCATAAGACCCCCATGATGTAGGTTTATTATTATTACCCTAATCATTATAGAGATAACAAGACATTCTTTAAGTGACTCAGGTAGTGAAATGATAGAACCAAGATTTAAACCCAATATTTCAAAGCCCAAGCTCTTTCTTCAGCAAAGACTTCCTCAACTTTTTAACAAGGCTAACAAGCAATGAAATGATCAAATGTGAAGCAAAGGAGCTGATTGGTGAATCAGTCAGTCAAATTGCAAACACTAACCTTCAGATAGCCTCAGACATAGTGACAGAGTCAATGATGAGACTTTTACTTGAGGACATGCTCAGATCCTCTTTTACCTACAATGCCTATCTCATTGTGGGGTTCAATTAGAAATGAGGAAAGCAACAATATTGATCAAGGAGCAGAGGGCTTTTTGTTTTGCTTTTGTTTTCAGCTTGATTTTGCTTCAAAGCAGGGATATTTCCTTGGTCACTTCTTTGTTCATTTTCTGTCTTATATCATTGCTGCTGGGGCCCCACATGTTGAAAAATGGATATTCAGTTGAGCATGAGATCCTAGTGTAGCATTTACAAACCAACAGACCATTGCAACTTACTATTTACTTCTGATTTGGTGGTCAAAGAATGCCACTGAACATTTAAAACACTTTCTTTGCTGGGCTGTTCCTAATATCCATAGTTCCATAACTGGCTGTGTGGAGATCATCAAAATATAAGAGAATTGGACAAGAGCTTAAAGGTAACATATTGGTTTATATTTGCAATAGTATTCTTCATATCAGATATTGTGTAGGGAACTATTATTTTAGTTTACCTTTTGTATTTTAACTAAACTGGTGTTTGGGAGAAAATTCTGGAAATTTTATATTTCATCAAAAGTAGCTGTATGGCCTGGCCAGGGGTAGCTCAGTGGTTGAGCATCGACCTAGCGTCCAGGAGATCACGGTTTGATTCCGGGTTGGGGCACATGCCCTGGTTGCAGGCTTGATCCTCAGCAGGGGGTGTGCAGGAGGCATCTGATCATTGACTCTCTCATTATTGATGTTTCTCTCTCTGTCTCTCCCTCTCCCTTCCTCTCTGTGAAATCAATAAAGATATATTTTTTAAAAATAACTGTATAAAACTGTAGGAAATATAGCATAGAACTGTATAAAAATAAACTATATGAAATATTTCAAAATAGTGAATGTAAAGGAATGCATTACTGTACAAGGTCTGAATTTTATAATGTTTTTTACTGATTTAAATTTAATCAACTTTTGTTAACTGACATAAAATATAAACTGTTTCTAGAAAGTGCATTATGTTTTAGAATATAGACACAAAGTAGGATAGTAGTGAAATAAGATCTAGAAATCATCTAGTCGAAGAGTTCTCAAACACTTTTTCCTGTCTCAATACATTTCTCAGTGGTTCTCAGAAATACTTTTTTGGTGCTCAACTTCATTAATCACTAGAAAAATGCAAATCAAAACCACAATGAGATATCACCTCATATCTGTTAAAATGGCTGTTATCAAAAGGACAATAAATAAATGCTGGCAAGTATGTGGTTTAAAGAGAACTCTTAAACACTGTTGGTGGAAATGTGAAATGGTGCAGCCATTGAAAGACAATATGAAGGTTCCTCAAAAAATTAAAAATAAAACTCATATGTTCCAGCAATTCTACTCCTGGGTATACATCCAACCAAAACAAAATTGGTATCCCAAAGGAATATCTGCACCCAGGTTCATTGCAGCATTATTTACAACGGTCAAGACTTAGAAACAACTTAAGAATCCTTTGATAAATGAGTGGATAAAATGTGATATGTATGTGTGTGTGTATATATATATCTAAATGTATATATATGTTTATAGATATATATGTGTGTATATATGTAATGGAATACTATTCAGCCATAAAAAGTAAGAAAATCTTGCTATTTGTTGAATATGGATTAATCTTGAGGGCACTAGGCTAAGTGAAAGAAGTTAGAGAAAGAAAAATATTGTATGATCTCACATATACATGTTACCTAAACAAACCAAACTCACAGATACAGAGATCAGATTTGTGGTCACCAGAGGTGGGGCCTACAGTTGTGGAGGAACTGCATTGAGGTTGTTGAAAGGTACAATCTTCTAGTATAAGATAAATAAGTTCTAGAGATCTTGATAAACAACACAATGACTATAAGTAACAGTACTGTTTTGTACTCATCATTCTGAGGGGAAGTCATTTAGATATGTATTTTGAAACTCTCCAAGGTACTTCTGATCTATGCCCCTGAAGTGTTAATGTCAATCTCCACATAAGAATTACTGATTTAGTTCAACTTTTGTAATTTATTGAACTAGAAACTGAAGTCCAGAGAGATCAAATGAATTACTCAAACAGCTATTTTGTTGAAAAGCTGAGTTTTGAGCCCTGTTTTCAATATATCATATTGAAATTTCCTATTGCAGACAGTTTTGTCTAACAATAGCCATTTTATATGTACTCTAACCCTGGACATTCTTTAGTTACATCACCTTAATTTGGGTCAGATTCATCGAAGTCGGGTGCTTTAGGGGAAAATGTTCCCCGCTCCCCAGTCCAAGAGCTTAATCTTGATTAGCCTAAATCAGTGATGGTAATCCCACTCACTTTAGTCATTCATTCATTGACAAAGTCCTGGCCAATGAGCCAAAAGAAAAATTCTACACAGGTAGCTTTTGGAAAAGATTTTTTCACTCCAAAAAGGCTTATAAGGAATTGTGAGGACATGATGATATCTGTCCTTGCAGCAGCCATCCTGTAATTCTAAAGGAACAAGCCTGAAGACAAAAGCCACTATGCTAAAGAATTTCAGATCATAAAAAATTAAAGAATTGTATTCTTCCTGACATTGTAGAGCCACTGAATTAACCAGCCTTGGAACCACCGTATGTCTAGAATTTTTGTTAAGTGAATTAATAAATCTTATTTTATTATTTAAACTTATTTAACATAAGTCTTTTGTAACCTATTTTTAAGCCATTTTAAATTGTGTTTGCTGATATTTGAAGTCAAAATAATTTTGAATGATACCCAGTATTAGAGGGTTAGAGAAGTTATTCCCTGTACTTAAAAAAGAAAAGAAAACAAGACAATTCTTCAATATACTAGGGTGGAGGGAGAGAATATTTAGTGTTAAAGGTTAATTAATGAAGACCTGTAACTTAATGTGGATTCCTTTTGAGGAAATATGAGAACTCTAAGAAACATCCTCTTTAAAATAATTATTAATGCTAATAGTAAGGAATACCATTTACCAGGGGCCCACAGAGATTACATTTGTAAATTTAGAGGTACTGGTTCACATTATTGAATAAAGCAAAATGGATCCTTATTGAATTGAAATTTTACGTTTATTGGCCTTTTAATATTTTTAAATTTATCTTCATTACCTTGTATTGCTGCACATCCTAACCCTCACATCTGGCTGAAACAGCTTTGAAACTTGTCTGCATGATGCTTCTGTCTTTTGTCTTGTTAGTTCTGTGTTTATAAAGGTATGAAATATAAAATATGAGATTTATGAAACTCTTTGCTTTTTCTGTTCTTCCAAATCGTACTTGAATTTTCAAAGTCCACAGGGAAAACATCCGAGAAAGATCACAGAGTATTTTCAGATCATTGAGTTGCAGTGAATCTCATGAGTCATTTAAACCAGCATAATATTCAGAGCTTCCTAACCTTCTCTTGAAAATATCTGTGAATTCTTCTAAATCATGTGACATTGTGCAGAAGTGGCTACAAAATCTAAGTACAGCTCTCCTGGGGTATAAGCTCAATTTATCTAGATAGTGTCATTAAGATGTGCCAGCAGAAGCCTCCTAGCACTCTAATATCTCTACTTGCCTTCCATAGGATCTAAAACTTCTCTTTCATAAAATCATTCTTTTTGAGTTTGCAAGGTTATTGTTCATAAAGATTCCTTCTCTTAATATTGCAAAATATCAATTAGAATGCAGATATTAGTTTAACACTAGATAAAATCAAGAATAACCTAGAGGGAATTATGCTCAGTGAAATAAGTCAAACAGAGAAAGACAAATACCATATGATTTCACTTATATGTGGAATCTAAATAACAATATAAGCAAATAAACAAAATTAAAATAGACTCATAAACAAAAGAGTGGACCTGTGGTTGCCAGAGGGGAGGGGATTTGGGGGACTGAGATAAAGAGAGGAAGGGATTATGAAGTACAAATTGGTAGTTACAAAATAATCACAGGGATGTAAAGCCCACCTGCTTTTTACTCAAAGCTAGAGCAAATGACCACTGATGCAAGAAAGAAAAAAGTTACTGTAGAAGAATATTCCTTTTATTGATCAAAATGCATTTCCCAGCCAGGTTTCCTTGGTCTTCAAATAAGAGATCCTCAAACTTTAGTGTGCTTAATAATCAACTATAAACCTTGTTTAAAAAGCTCACTTACTCCTCCCACTTGTTTCAAGTTTAAGTTGGAACATAAAATTCCAGCTACACATGGGTGATCTAGGATGAGCCCCAGGAATCTATTAAGATGTTCTAGATAGTGATATCAGTAAGCTGGCATATTATAAAGTCCTGAACGCTCTGTCCCCACCATGGACAAACCATTCAATGACAGACAGACCAATTACCTTTGCAAGAAATTCAGAAAGTAGTTGAGAGGCTCCTGCATTGCAAGTAAGCATAAAATCAGCCACATTGAAGCTGGAGAGAGATTTGAGACATGTTCTTATCATAATCCCTACATCTGGTACAGCATCAATCAGAAGAAAAATCATAGCTCCCAGGTTCTCCCTGGGGAAGCAAGATAAGGACTGGACCATATAGCCAACACTCTCATTTTTCTGGGGGCAGCCTGAAGCATTGCTTTTCTATCACCTGATTTGGCAAGACCAGGCATATACTAGACATCTTGAGGCCACTGAAAGCAGATGGTTTGAACTAGCCTTCTAATACTCACCACAGCTCCTCCCCTTGGATCAATTAGGAGTGAACAGGCAAATAATCCCTTCTCCTAGTTTATCCCTAGGGAGGGGAAAAAGTACAGTATCAATATTGACTCATCAACTGTAACAAAATTGCCACACTAATGCAAGATATTAATAGGGGAAACTAAGGAGGAGGGGGAAGTGGCATACAGGACCTCTCTGCAGTTTATGCTCAATTATTTTTTTGTAAACTTAAAAATGCTCTAACTTTTTAATTTAATTTAATTTAATTGATTTGAGAGAGAGAGAGAGAGAGAGAGAGAGAGAGAGAGATGTGTCTTGACCAAGAATCAACCTGCTACCTTCCAGGGCACGGGAACATGCTCCAACCAAGGGAGTCATACAAGGTTGCTCTAATTTTTTAAAATATATATACTTTCTTGATTTTTAAAGTTTATTTAGAAGATTAGATATAATTTGTCTTAAAATTTAAGGGAGAAGTTTTTTTTTTTTCCCTCTCTGATTCATTTTAGTTTTGAGTCCACCAACCACTTTAATCTTAATGTTTATTCTTCATCAGTCTCTCGGGTTAGCTGCCTATAGTCTTCCATCAGCTTATATGTCAAATCTTGGCCATATTGAAACACAAGTAAAAGCTTTACAATGATCAATAGCGTTTTGCCCTCTCTGTTTATTTTGCTCTGTTTACATATTTTCAATGCAGCTACACCATTGTTTCTCCACCTCTAGCTTCATATTTTACTCCATTCGGTCTCGACTGTGATGGACAGAAAAGAAAATAATTGGTACGCGTGTCCACTTTTCCCTTCTCTGTTTATTCATTTTGTCTCACATAATCATTATTTAATATTTAAAACTCATACAGGATTCACATGATTGTGATTCACTTTTTAGCTTTCCATTAACAAAGCCCTGATGAAAACTGACGTGCTTCCGACTATGGCACAGAACTGAAAGGCTTTGTTTTCACTCTTGATCTTCCTGTAAATGATTTTAGTAACCTTGAACAAGAAACTTTTATTCTATTTCTAACCTTCTGGGAAATACAAATGCCATGCACTGGTAATTAGTGTCTGCTTCATAGCTTTTCTATCTGTAATGTTCCTCAAAATAAAGTCTTTAGTGATATGAATGGTCTTAAGTAACTTGTAATCTTGCTATAGTCTTAGTTTTATTGTGTTTCGTTCAGTATAAATAGGTCTTTATATTATCGTAACTATATGCTGGTGTCTCATTTATCTATTTTCCCCCTGTTTCTTCCAAAAATCAATTTGAGTTATGTCATTAGTCTTAAGAGCCTGACAGGGACTGTTGTGGGTTTATCTCACTTCGATCAAACTGCAGAGCAGACCATTGTGAATTTACACAAAAGGTGCCATTGTTCGTACTTACATTTTTTAAAATGAGTTGCTATTCTTATATTAACTTAACAAGAAAGGGGAAGTGTACTTTTAAGACATGATCGTCCCATAAGTTCTAAAGCATGAGTTAACTTTTATCTACAGGAGTCATGGAGGTTGCAGTTATCCAAATATAGGGCTTGAGCACTGAGACTATGACAAATTGAGTCACATGCCCCAGGTAAAGGTGGCAGCTGCTACTCAGTTCAAGCAAATTGTTTCAATGATTTTCAACATTATAGCATTTTATTTTCTCAAAAGAAGTAGATAATGCAATCATTAAATGTAAAATAATATTTTTTGAATGTTTGAAATTAAGTTTATAGATATTTGTATCAAACAAAACATGCCTGAGAGCCAGATTCAGGCCATGAGCTAATTTAAAATTTTAATCTACTTTCAGAATATTTTCTTCAACTTAAAAGACATGTTTTCCCCACTGAAGTAGAAGTGTAACTGAGGCTTGTGTAGTCACATAGTTTACCAGGACAGATTTAGGTAAGAATGAGGGCTAATTTCTCTATATTACCACATCTTTGTCTCTGGAAACTCTTTCACAAAGAATAAAGAGACTACGAATTAAGAATTAAACAATACAGGATTTTTTAACATAAACAAGTATCTAACAGAAATTACATGTTCATAATAAAATACAATTGGTACAAAATATATATGAATTGAAACAAAATAATTTTCCCCACCATGAGCCTCTAGTTTCACTCACCAGAAATATCCATTATCAAGTCTCTTACATATTCTTTCAGAAATTTCCCTTATGATTCTTACAATGCATTCATTCTGCTCTCAAACTTGCTTGTCTTTATTTAATGGCAATGTATGGTCATCTTCCATATCATAATATATACATAAAAATACATATGTACTTTTACTTCCATTCATTTCAATGCTATTCCATTGTATGCCTGTACCATAAATTTACTAAATCAATCCTCTACCAATGGACATTAACTTTTGCCATTTTAAAAAACAGTTACAAATACAGATGTATTATGATAAAAATATTTTAATGCATATGTTGGCAAATATTTTCCTGCATATATATCTGGTTGTTGCCAGATTGCACTCCAAAATAGGTTACACCAATTTACAATCCCGGCAGCATCAGATGAGTGGTATTTCTTCACACTCTCTCCAATGCTAAAGAGTAATCTATGGCCATGAACTTTCGGGGTGCTAAGGCACATCAATTGGTATGCCTTATGTAGGGAACGAACAGAATTGTCTTATCTGGTGAGTTGTTCAAATGACATCAGCTAAATAGCTTCAGTTATTTTTGTCTTCCTTACGGTTTTGTCTCATGTTTTAAAAGTTTTCCCCCCACACTCATATTATTTAAGAATGCAATTCCTGTTTTCTAAAATAGATTTTTTAAAACTATTTTAAAACATCTGTAATGAAATAAATTTCAAATGAATTCTGAGTCAAGTTGAATAATCTTAGATAATTTCAATAAAAGTTTCAGACTTGTAAATATCCTAATTCAATGTTCTTTGAATAAAAATAAAGGTCAAACAGGAAACTGTAGGAGTATTTTTTAAAAAAAGTAACAAAAATATATGTAATTATCATGTGAATATCTTCTAACAACACTATAATGAAATAAGTAAAGGACATAAAAGGGCAATTTTCAGAAGAAGAAATATACCTGACAATAAACATAAGAAAATATGTTCATTCAAATTTACAATTAAAAAATTTTTTTTTTAATTTTTTTCAGAGAGGAGAGAGGGAGAGAGATAGAAAAATCAATGACTAGAGAGTCATTGACCAGCTGCCTCCTGCACACCCCTTGCTGGGGACAGCCTGAAATCCTGTGCCCTGACTGGGAATTGAAGCTCCATCTCCTGGTGGATACTCAACCTCTGAGCTACTTTGGCTGGGCCAAATTTACAATTTTTAAATATGACAATAATTGCTATTGCTCAGTGCTGGTGAAGCTGTAGTAAGGTGATACCATAAATTGCTATAATATTCTGTAAAGCTTCAAGCCTTTTCAGTGTTCACATTTAACCTTAATCTACATAAGCACCAGAAGCCAACTGGAATAAGCAAATTCATACTAGCATCATGACTCAAATTATCTTGCATTTGGGTCCTTACCTATTCAGACCAATACTCTAGGTCACTGCATAATCTGACCGTCCCAGGAAAGCATTCCCGAGAGTTTCCAGGCAGTTTCTTATGTGTTAAAAAATGAGAATACATCTTCTGTATACTCCTCTTCTATCAGATTTCCATCGGAAATCTGTCATGACAATCCAGCATTCAATGTATAAAAGTAAGCAACCACCATTTTCAAAAAATTCTCTGTTTTAGGGAGTGCTGTATTCACACTCAAGAAACAAACCCTAGAACCTAGCAAAAATCACAATAATTGAATTTAACTATTATGAAATCATCCCATACTATAGATCCTCTTCTCTTGCCATTATTCTGCCTTATGATAAAAAGATAAAGTTGAAAAGGGATTGCCACAAAAAAGCTGAGTGTGTTAGATGATAAAGAAGCACAATTGACTCTTCTAGTTTGGTTTTATACACACATTAACTGTAATGTTTAAATAAGTTAATAATTTTTCTGTTGTTAGCAGTAAGCTCATAAATAACCATGTTTAGGTAAAAAAAAAAATCAAATTTAGGTAAAAATCAACAGCAATAGGATATAAAGCCCATATCACATTCTTGCAGAAATATCAGAGGAAGCGCTTGCTCTTCAATGCAATTTCAACAAAACTGTCAAGATGAGTATTAAGGAAGACAGTGAGGAAATCAAATATATAAGATTTAATATGTGCAAATACCCACAGTAAATTATCACACATATAAAAATACACCTAGAGATTAAATTCATGGGTTTCTAAGGTTTTCTGTTTGATTGGTTTGTTGGTTGTTGTTTATTTAAACTAATGACTCTTCTGTCTTGGTATATCATAATAGATAGTGAGGTTAATATTTTCATCAGTGAGCTGAAAATTAAATATATACTTAAGAAATGTCCTTGGTTCTGAAACTCAGTGATTCAATAATTACCAGGTCTGAGAA
This sequence comes from Miniopterus natalensis, assembly GCF_054644295.1. Taxonomy (NCBI): domain Eukaryota; kingdom Metazoa; phylum Chordata; class Mammalia; order Chiroptera; family Miniopteridae; genus Miniopterus; species Miniopterus natalensis. Next base: position 33,982,720 of record NC_142103.1, read on the forward strand.
AAATAACTAATTTTGAGTGATTAATCTCCCTTACCCTCTTATTTTGGCCAAATCTGTTTAAACTTACATTTAAGATTTTTAGCACTATGAAACTATAGAAATTATTACATTCTTAATCATTTTCTTATCCATACCTGTACCAAAGTGAACTATCCTTGAAGAAGAATATCCAAAGGAAAAAAAACTTAAGAAGTAATTATTTTTGTAGATAAAATGCAAACTACATTAGAAGATTACATGGAATGCAATAATTCTGGAATTTTCTTAAGATTAAATGGGATGCATCCAGCATCTCAACAAAAGACCTGCTCTCAGAACCAGCTATTCCACTTCTAGGGATTTTTCCTTAGGAAAAATACTGTGGGAGACATATTGAGCATGGGTTATAATATTTACAAAATAGCATGTGCATGCATTATAAATCTATATTCCATAAAAAGAGATTAGATAGTATGCTTTAAAAGCAATATTTATAGTCCAAGTGATTACTCATTGAGTCTCTATAGTGAAAATTGCCAGAGTTATAAAAAAGAACCAAAAATATCATGTACTTAACAGTGCAAAACTAAATGTTGAAAAGCTGATTTATACAAAGTTATACAGCACAAGAGGTAAAATAATGCCTATCTTACTAATGTTGTGAAAATAACAACTGAAATCCAACCAATTACATTACTAGTGGGTGGAAAAGGACAATATGTAATTTGATGGAAGAGAGCCTTAATTTTCCTGATCTATATTTAGCATCAGTAAGGAGATATTTTTGCACATCACAGAAAGGAACTGATCAAAAGAAAAGGTTGAAATGTTTGGTGGAAGCCAAAACTTGGGGATATGGTTTGATTTTTCAACAATGGAGTACACAAACAAGAAGAGCAGTATCTAAAAACAAATTTTCTAAGTTCGAGATTTTTCTCCTAAAGTTTCTGATACTTATGTGTAAAATGTAGGATGGGTCTCCCATCACTCTGCTGGGTTATCAGATTTATGCAAAAGGACCTAGATATGCTTGGTTCTATTATTAAAATAGTTCTTCTCTCTTTATATGCATCTTTTATAGAATGCATCTGTATTCCTGCCTACACAAGTTCATAAATAAGAAGTGCACATCAATCACATAAAAGTTGCTTCATTTCTGTCATGATATTTTTACTAGATATCTCTTAAATTAAAATGGCAGGATGTAATCTCTCTATAGAGTCTACAAGGCAGTGGGGAAAAAAACCAATCCACAGTAGTGTCCCTTAGTTAATAGTTCTGCCAGAGGGATGCTGCAAAATTGAAGACAAATTTCGCCAGGGCCTACATATAGAAATATCTTCCCACCAAAGGAAGTCAGCAAAGAAACATTTCCATATCTGAAACATGAATCAGAAAACAGCCAGTCAAGAGAATGCAGGCAAGACAGGCAAGAGTCTCAAGAAAGCTATAGGACAACAAATAACAAAAAATATATTTAAGGTCTGCACTTCAGAAATTTAAAGATACCACTTCTGTATTTAAGAGGTTTTTTCGTCCTCTGGTACAATAAATATTCATTGAATGTAAAAGGCACTTGGGACACAGGTGAGTGAGCTATGCTGTCTGCCTCAAGGATTTATAGTCAAATGAAGGAGACAATGAGGATCACATGGTTTCAATTAACATAAATGCTAAGACAGACATATGTATATGGTTCTATGGCAACACAAAAAGGTACATTTCTCCCTGACCTGCCAATAGGTGATACCTTAGTTGAACATGAAGAGATGACTAAGAGCATTTCAGAAAGTAATTGAAAGATAGGAAGCATATGTACAGGGAGAGGAAGGAGTATGAGCAAAAAAGGAGGTGAGAAACAGCGTAACATGTTGGAGAACTACAAAGCAGTTTGATATGAGATCATCAAAGGTAAGGCAGGGAAGAGTGAGGAATGAGCCTGGCAAAATATAGAACCAGACCTTGTAAAACATGTAGTAGAAAGCAAATGATGTGATGATTTATTAAGCAAGCAATGCAGAAACCCAAAAGTATTCTAAACACAGAATCAGTATAATCTGTTTTGTATTTAACTGTATACTTATGAATAATGGTTGATGGTTGAATTAGAGAGGAAGCAGGGTAAGTGGTTGGTAGTCTATTATAATATTCCATAGAAGAAACACAAAGAGCACAAAGTTGCAGTTTATACAAGATAAAGAAGAGCTTGAGATTTCTTGTACAACATAATACCTACAGTTAACAATACTGTATTGTATACTTAAAATTTTACTAGCCAGGCCAGGCTCAGCGGTTGAGCATCAACCTAGGAGTCAGGAGATGGAGATTTGATTCCCGGTCAGGGCACAGGCCCGGGTTGCGGGCTCAATCCCCTGTCGGGGGCGTGCAGGAGGCAGCCGATCAATGACTCTCTCATCATTGATGTTTCTCTCTCTCTCCCTCTCCCTTCCTCTCTCTGAAATCAATAAATTTATATGTATTTTTTAAAAATTTGCTAAAATGGTGTATCTCATGTTAAGTGCTCTTATAACAACAACAATAATAATAAACCAATTAGCTAGGCTGTTTGCAAATTTGCCTTAGCCTTTATTTCCTGCTTTAATTGAGCTTAGAAATAAGCCAGAGGTAAAATTTAGGATCTTCTCAGGTACTTTCTCAGCATGTGTCCTTCACTGATATGTGTGTGGCTTTCTAAATTCCTTGGTATAACACAGACATGTTAGAACACTCCAATATCCCAAAGAACCTCTGTCCCCAGATTTTCTTCAGTGCTTTAGATAGTCCAATGCCTAAAATCTTGGCCCCAGGGAGCCACTGGTTTTTAGTCGACTTCACCATGTTCTTTGAGCAATGCAGTCAAATGAAAAGTTTGCCACATTTTAGCCCTGACTGAGTTCTGATTATGCAAAGGACAGACCAGTGCCTTCTGTCAGTCCTTCAGGTAGTCACTTGACAGAACAGACAAACACAATAATTTGTGAATAAAGTATAACCTGCTTCCTTTGGAACCTGGGACCAGGGTTCTATACTGGGATTGTGGTCTGCTGTTTCCAAGATCATCTCTGAGCTGGGGACAAGATGGAGCAAATGCAAGTAAAAAATGCCACAAAGCTTTCTCACTCATTTAAGTCACCTCCTTCTTGATTGGGCATTCACTTGATTGCTGTAAAGTTTGACCATTTTCCAGGGTTCTGACAAAGTTGGTTTTGACAGTTTCTGCTCTTTTTTATTTATTTATTTTTGTGTAGGGACTAGAATTTGGAGCTGCCTAATCCATCATTTTATCTATGTTATGCACAATGAGAAATTTTTATTTTTTAATTTCATTTTTCAATTAAAGTTGAAATTCAATATTATTTTGTATTAGTTTAAGATGCATAGTATAGCGGTTAAGCAATCATATACTTTACCATCACTTTTTTATCCACTCATCTATTGATGGGCGCTTGGGTTGCTTCCATATCTTGGTTATCTTAAATAAGGCTGCAATGAACATAGGGGTGCACATATTCTTATAAATCAGTGTTTTGGTTCTTTTGGATAAATCCCAAGAAGTGGAATTGCTGGGTCATAAGGCAGCTCCATTCTTAATTTTTTGAGGAACCTCCACACTGTTTTCCATAGTCGCTGCACCAGCCTGCATTCCCACCAGCAGTGCACGAGGGTTGCTTTTTCTCCACACCCTCGTCAACACTTGACATTTGTGGACTTATTGATATTTTTAAATCACTGCTTCAATTTATATGGTTTAATGGGCTTGTTCAGATTTTCTGTTTCTTTCAATTAAGTCATGGAAGATTGTATGTTTTTAGGAATTTATCCATTTCATCCAAATTGTCCAATTTGTTGGCACATAGTTGTCTGTAATATTTTCTTTGTATTTCTGTGGTGTCCATTGTTACTTTTCTTTCATTTCTGATTTTATTTATTTGTGTCCTCTCTCTTACTTCTTGATGAGTCTGGTTAAAAGTTTATTAGTTTTGCTTATCTTTTCAATGAACCAGCTCTTGGTTTCATTTATCTTTTGTATTTTTTTTTAGATTCTATTTTGTTTATTTCTGCTCTGATCTTTATTATTTTCTTTCTTTGAATCACTTTGGGCTTTGTTTTTTGTTCTTTTTCTAGTTCCCATAGGTGCAATGTTAGATTATTTATTTGAGATTTTTCTTGTTTCTTGAGGTAGGCCTATATGCTATGAATTTTCCTCTTTGGACTGCTTTCACTGTGTGCCATAGATTTTAGGTTGTTTTGTTTTCATTTTCATTTGTCTCAAGGTATCTTTTGATTCCTTCCTTGTTCTCATTGTTAACCCATTCATTGTTTAGAAACATGTTATTTTGCCTGCATTTGTTTTTGTGCTTTTCAACTTTTATCTTCTATTTGATTTCTAACTTCATACCAATGTGGTGTGAAAGTGCTTGATATGATTTTAATTTGTCAAATTAAATGGGGCTTGTTTTGTGGCCTAACGTGTGGTCTATTTTGGAAAATGTTTCATGTGCACTTTAAAAGAATGAATATTCTGCTCCTTTGGCTTAAAATGCTCTAAAAATATCAATTAAATCCATCTGATCTAATGTGTCACTTAAGGCCACGGTTTCTTTGTTAATATTCTCTCTGGAAGATCTATCCATTGATATCAATGGGGTGCTAAAATCCCCTGCTGTGACTGTATGACAGTCAATCTCTCTCTTTATGTCCATCAATATTTACTTTATATATTTAGATGCTTGTATGTTAATACATATGTGATTCCAAGGCTTATATCCTCTTCTTGAATTGATTTCTTCATCATTATGCAATGTCTTTCTTTGTCTCTAAGTATAGCTATTGTTTTAAAGTCATTTGGTCTGATATAAGTATTGTTACCGCAGCTTTTTTTATTGTTTCAATTTGCATGAAATATATTTTTCCATTCCTTTACTTTTAGTCTGTGTGTGTCTCTCTATCTGAAGTGGGTTCCTTGTAGACAGAAGATATATGAGTCCTGTTTTCTTCTCCATTTAGCTACCCTATGTCTTTTGATTGGAGTATTTAATCTATTTACATTTTAAGTAATAACAGAGAGGGAGAAAGAGAGAGAGCAACATCCATCAGTTGCCTCCCACATGTACCCATCCCAACCAGGGATCAAACCACAACCTGGGCATGTGCCCTGACCAAGAATCGAACTGATGACCTTTTGGTGCGCAGGATGACACTCAACCAACTGAGCCACACTGGTGAGGGCTAAAATGTGAAAAGTTTTTAAGCATAAAGGATTGCAGGTCTTTTGATTCACATGTGATTTTAGATAAACTTTTTATTTTAATTTAATGAAGGAATTTGACTGAGACATGAAGAAGTATAAAGCATCGTTGACCATGTGTTAAAGTTAAAGATTCATGGAAGCAGAGAATTCAACAAATAAGGTTTCTGAAGAGAGAAGAGTTTGAACTAATAATTGAAGCAACAGAATATTTAATATAAAATATTTAAAATTTATTGAAATTTCATTTCCCCCTGTAAAATAGCAAAAAGAAAAAGGAAATTGATTGTCTTTAGATTTGGTGAGAGTGTAGAATAAAAGATACACTCATGAACTGTTTGTGGGGTGTACATATTTCAAAGTCAATTCAGCATTTTCAATCCTAATTTAAAATGCATTCTCCCTTTGACTCAGCAATTATATTTTAGGATCTCTATTCTTGCAAGTTTGCAAAAAGATATGTGTATAAGGGTGTTCATTTCAGCTTTTTTTGTCAGGCAACAATTCCAAGACTACTTAAACATCCAGAACTTTATTAATAAGAGAAGAATTACCCACAAATCAGATGTGTAATTGGATCCTACTTACTGTAGTGTGTATGTTCTATGTATATGTTCATATAAGCACAAAAGGCAGGAAAGGATCCATGCCAAACATTTCATTGTGATTCACACTGTGGGATGAGATAAGGGAGAAGTGCTTTCACTTCTTACTTTATACATTTTTACAATGACTGTGGCTTACGTTATAATTTTTAAAAATAATATTTTGTTTGCAAATATAATTACCTCAATAAAGAGCACAATATCTTTTTGTTATCTATCATCAACTCTAAAGGGATACATACAAATTGTCAAGCTTTCTGATAAGAAGTATAATATGGCAAGGTAACTGACCCAAGCTTATATTCAGGAACTATGTCAAAAAACTGGACTTAAAAAACCCTATATAATTTCTATTTGATGAGAAGGAAATTTACTGTTATGTTTTCATTTTTTCTGTTTCTTTAGTTTTCCTCCCAAAAAACAGAATGAAAAGATAAATCTTAATTGATGTGTAAATGCCCTAGAATCAAAGTATTGTCTTAAGCCTAGTGAAGTAATATATTTTATTGCATTTTTGTTCTAATTTTTGAATGCAAAACTTTGTGATTTGCTAATAAAGAAATGAGTGATTAACAACAAAAACAAAAAAATAAAAAGTTATTTTCCAAAACAGATAGATATTTGTATACCACTTCAAAACAGCTTCCATTTTTTAAAATAAATATTTTGCATGACTGGCATATAATTTTCCTTCAGCTGCGATAACACATGATCTCTGACTCTGAGCTTGCAAACCATACCATTTTCTGTTTCTGGTAGTTTTCCCACATATACTGTGGGAGTGTGTGTGTGTATTCATTAAGAAATAAAACATATAATTCAGGGATCATTTGTACTGTTATGATTTTGCTCCCTGCATCCTGGTTCAAAACCCACCATGCCTACATTTTTCTAGAAATCATTGATTTTTGTCAGTAGACTGAGCACTTTTCTGGTAACATCTTACTGATGATATCATCCTGTAAACAACTAATCTGGTTTTTTGAAGCAGTTCTTCTGCTGCATAAATCAATTAAAGAGGCTTATCTAACTTTCTGCAATAATGGGAGAGTTTTTTTTACTTCTCTAAATTTCTTTAAGTATGATTTTCAGATCAATTCATTTCTTTTCCCCAGCTTTCTTGTTGCCCTCTTCAGAGGATATGATTACACATGATATAAATCATTCTCAGTTCCCATTCATTTGCACAATTTCTGGCAATGAACAACCAAATTGATTTCAGAGCCATTGAGAGGAGCAGCTTTCGACACTTAAATTAGTTGAAATTTAAAATGTGCTTTGTTCCCGAGAGCTTAAATTACTCCTCACTTATGATTAAAATTTGTAATAGACAATAATAATGAAGCAACTTAACTTAAAAATGCACCAATTGCCTCTCTGTCCAAGAAATGGCTCAAATAAACCAAAACCTTTTTACTTAAACATTCTCATTTTAATGTATTTGCACATATAAATCTTTAACTTACAGATAATTTCAGAAGCACGTTCTATGAATAGACAAACGAGCACTTATCCCAGAAACTATGTACAATTTATGTGCACGTAGGAAATTACCGCACATACTTTACTTACTTCATGAATTTGCACTTTGAAAATAGATTTATAGCCTCAGGCAATGTCATAGATGAATGCCCTGCAAATTATTCTATAGTAAAATTGGAAAATGTCAAAATGAGAATATGATGTTAGATGTTATAAAAATAACCATGAAATCCTTGCAAATGCTAGAGAACACCTATATTTCTTTGGTTTAGGCATTCTTGGCTTATAATTTATACAGAAACCCAGGCTAATTCTTGTCAGAGCTAAAATATTGGATTGCTTCAATATGACTTTCGCCATGCAAATTGTTAAGGCCATATCATAACTAAAAATTACGTAAAGCCACCAGAGGATAGGGTCTTACTATTAGCTAACTATAAAAATGCGCATGTACTAAGCTCAGAAGCCATTTATAACTATGCTGCCTTAGCTATAATATGCTACAGATTTTTATTTTTTGACCAAGTTGAGTGAATATGTGTGCACTATAAAGACTACACCTTTTACAAGAGATATACTTTGAACATTTAGGAATTCAATTTCTGTATAAAGATTATTGATAATAATTAAGTTACAGCCCTTGGTCTGTTATCTCCCATTTCATTAAGCTACTCAATAAAAGACAAAAGCATTGAAAATTAAAGATGTAGAATAATGCAGTCACTTGCCAGGGTATGGGGAGAACTCCCACTAACTCTTACAATAGCAGAGCTAGACCAACAAACATATCTAAATTCGTCTACCACTGAAGAAAACAACACAGGCAGTGAAAGGGTAGTCATGAAGAAGTTTGGTCCTTTCTATATCACCCATAAGTTTACAGCAGCCATGTATTCAGAAAGTTCCTGAAGCAGCTAGAACTGCCTCAAAGGTGATGCTCTTTCTCCATCCAATTGAAAGTGCTGTTCCCAATATACAACACAGAGATGTGGGCCATAGAAGCAGAGCATACTGGGGATTACAGCCTTTCTACAAACTGGACATAGTCAAATAAGAATGAAGTACTGCCTGAGATATAAGTTGTTTTCCTCATAGCAAACAAACAACAAACAAAAAGACAAATAACAAGTCTGTACGGTAAAGACAGAATAGTCTTTCCTTCAGTTCAGTAGAGTTGTGCCTTTTGGTAGCCTACAGCTCTGCCACTCACTAGCTATGTGACCTTGAGCAAGTTATTTAACTCTTCCGAGCCTGTTTCATCTTTAAAATGAATATAAAATTACTCCTGATCTCATGTGAATAATGAGTAATATGTATTAAAATGCCTAGCATAGAATTTGACTAATATTAAGGGCCCAATAAATGTTACTTTTCTTTCTTGTGACATATGTTAACCACAACTGCAGCATTGCTGTGTACATAACATATATTGGACCTACATTCCTAGAACTGTGACCTAGTGATTTTCTGTCCAGGAATCCAGTTTAAGGAAATAACCATATTTTGGAAACTCAACTCACAAAGATGGTTTCTGCAGTGTTATTCAGAATAGTAAAAATGTAATTTAAAAAATATATATATCTTTATTGATTTCAGAGAGAGGAAAGGAGAGGGAGAGAGAGAGATGGAAACATTAATGATGAGTCATTGATTGGCTGCCTCCTGCATGCCCCCTGCTAGGGATCGAGCCCACAACCCCGGGCCTGTGCCCTGACCAGAATTGAACCCCGGGCGCTTGGATCTTAGGTCTAGGCTTAACCGCTGAGCCACTCCCGGCCTGGCAAAATGTAAATATTTTTAATGTGCAAAAATAGACAAATGTGATGGACTAAAACAAGACCATTAAAATATGATTATGACAAGTTTTAAGTTGCATGGGATTTTTTAAAATTTGTAATGTTAAAAACATAAGATAAATACTTTATATAAGTAGAAAATTCATTACAAACAACTGGAAAGAAAAAAGTAAAATGCTAAAATTTGTTTTGAGTGGTAGAAAGTAGGGTGATTGTATTTAGATAAAAATTTTCTTTTGATGTTCAAATTTTCTGCAAGAAATACATATCTCTTTTAAAATTAAACACTATTAAGAATAAACCCAGAACAGTACAACCTTCTTGCTTCAAATCCTGTGATTTTACCTGAGTGTTATTCTTGACACTAGTATTAGTCTGCTAAGGCTGCCATCAGAAAGTATTACCTATTAGGGTGCTAAACCAACAAATTTATTTTCTCACAGTCCTGGAGGCTAGAAGTCCAAAATCAAGGTGTTGGCAGTGTTGCTTCCTTTCTGAGGTCTCTCTTTTTGGCTTGTAGATGGCTTTCTTCTCCCTGTGACTTCACCTGGTGTTCCCTCTGCAAATGTACAGGCCTGTGTCCTAATTTCCTCTTACAAGGACACTATTTATATTACATTAAGGCCCACCCTAATGATCTCATTTTAACTTCATTACCATTTTAAATACCTTATCTCCAAACACAGTTTCATTCCAAGGTGCTAAGGCTTAGGACTTTTAACATGTAAATTGGGAAGAGCAGAGTTTAGCCTAGAACAACACCCCTTACTAGATTATTTTTTAACCATTTACCTTATCTAACTTCCTATTTCATTGAGAAGTTAATTATCATGAACAAAGTACAGATAACATAATTCACTGAAATCACTTGATTTGTTTTTTTATCCCAACTCTGCCACTTAGTACCTAGCTGACCTTGGTCAAGATAATAAAACACTCAGAAGCTCAGTTCCTTGCCCTAAAAAATGGAGATGATAATATGTGTCTCCCAGGGTTTACTATTACCCAGACAGCATGCTAAATATTTTACATATCTTATTTGATTTAATTATTTAAGAAAATCAAATCATATCAGCCTTAGCCGGTTTGGCTCAGTGGTTGGAGAGTCTGAGGACTGAAGGGTCCTGTGTTCGATTCTTGTCAAGAGCATATATCTCGGTTGTAGGCTTAATTTCCAGCCCCAGTTGGGCTGCATGCAGGAGGCAACCAATTGATCTCTCTCTCTCTCTCTTTCTCTCTTTCTCTCTCTCCCTTCCACTCTCTCTGAAAAGCAATGGAAAAATGTCCTCAGGTGAGGATTTAAAGAAATAATAATAATAAAAATCATATCAAATGGCTCAATACATACTCCTTATTTTGCACAAGCAATGTGACCTTTTTATCTTGTAACCAAAGAATTCTTATTAATAAAGTCAAAAAATTTTAAAAAATATATCTTCATTGATTTCAGAAAGAGGAAAGGACAGGGAGATAGAGAGAAACATCAATGATGAGAGAGTCATTGATCGGCTGCCTCTCACACGCCCCCTGCTGGGGATCGAGCCCACAACCCAGGCATGTGCCCTGACCGGGAATCGAACCACTAGCTCTTGGATGTAGGTCTCTGCTCAACCACTGAGCCATGCTGGCCGTGTTAAAGTCAATTTCTTTAACATTCTGACAGGAATATAATTTGCCACCAAATAAAGTGTAATTATTCTTAATATATATTTTATTCCCATTTTGAATCCAATGCCATAAAAGTATTTTCTTGTACAAAAAAAGACCACCATTATTTATATATGGTTAAAACAAACACACACAAACATAAGATGTCCTCGCTTCTAATAAAAGAACAAGAAGTAGCCTGAAATAATGTGAGATCAGCATCAAAAGATTCAAAAGTTAGGAAACGTGCTGAGGAAACGAACCATTCTTTGTTTATGGAAAGATGAGTTATGCCACAATTATGTATCCCTAATACAATGGCTATTATAAAAGACACAAGCAATAACAAGCATTGGAAAGGATGTATAGAAAAGGAAACCCTTGTGTGCTGTTGGTGGGCAAATTGGTGCGGCCACTGTGCAAACTGTATAAAACTACTATATGATCCAGTAATTCCTCTTCTGGGAGTTTAGCTGAAGAATATGAAAATATAATCTGTACAGATATATGCACCCTTATGTTCACTGCAGCATTATTTACAATAGCCAAGGTGTGGAAACTGTCTACGTGTCCATCAACAAATGAATGGATAAAGAAGATGTGGTATATATATACAATGGAATACTACTCAGCCATAAAAAAGATAAAATATTGCCATTTGCAACAGCATGGATGGATCTTGAGAATGTTATGCTAAGTGAAATAAGTCAGACAGAAAGGAACAAAAACCATATCATTTCACTCATATGTGGAATGCAAAACAATAAAGTAGCAAACTAACTGACAAAACAAAAACAAACTCATGGATACAAGCAGCAGAATGGTGGTCACCAGAGAGGAAGGAGTGTGGGAGAGGCAAAATAGGATAAAGGAGGTCAAATATATGGTAATGGAAGGAAACTAGATTTTTGGTGGTAGGCACACAATGGTGTATACAGATATCAAATGATAATGCCGTACACCTTAAATTTATATAATGTTATTAACCAACACTCCTTAAATACATTTAATTTTTAAAAACAAAGATGAGTTACATTCAGAATTACACACACAGAAGCAAAGATGTCTTTCCATTGTTAGACATTTTAACTTTTCTGTACTTTTAGAGCTTCTATTTTTCCTTCATTAAAATATTCTAATTTGGCTTCCTGTTGGGGCCCATTCCCAATCATGAATACTTAGTGTGAACATAGTAGAGCAAATTGGATTTAAAAAATTAATTTCTCATTCTAAATAAGAAGAGGTGTGCAACACATATATTGTGTGATTGTTGTCAAGATATCTGCATCTCCCACCACCTTGACTATTCCATCCCACCCAGATGACATTTTGTTGGCAGATCCTACTCCTCATCTCTTCCTGCACAGTGTAAATGTGTGAAGACTACGACTGACCACAGGAACATTTTAGGGAAAACCAATTTGTCTTTTCTGCTCATCCTCTATTCTTGCTTTGATCCTATATTAATACCCTTCCTCTATAGTGACTAATTTCTTTTACCTTTTAAACATGTTTTATATATTCTCTTTTCCATTCATGACATCTTCCATGTGTCAATCACAATCGTATCTCTAACACTCAATCCTGACCACATGTCTACTGCATTTAAAACCTCTTAAACGCCCTCAGCTATTGTCTTCAGGATCAAGTTCACATTCATCAGTTGGCAAACAAGGCTTTCCACGTTCTCAATCCTGCTTATCTCTCTGGCCTTTTCTTCATCTCACCATATTCTTGCAAAAACTCTCGGTTCGAGAGCTTTCAAACTCACTGGAATGCTCTTCTTCAGATGTCAGAATGGCTTGCACCTTCATCTACTTTTCTGGTCAAATACCAGTTGAGAGGACACAAGACTGGGACTAGGGTGAGGCAAGCAAGGTAAGCAGGACACAACATTTAAAGAGACATGTACTCTCAGGCTTGTGCAAGTGCAGAGTTGGCAACTGAGAGTGAGTGTCTCCTTCAATTTTGTTCTCTGGATCCCTTCCATGTGTCACCCTAGCCCCAGCCTCCCAGCCTTCCCAGTCTACATCCCTTAATATTGTAACCATACCCCTGACACAAACTATCCCTCCTTCCTTGTTTTATTTCCCCTTAGTGCTAATTATCATCTGATATATGTATATGTATATAGATATATATAGATATACAGATATATAAATTTTGTCTGCCCCAATACAATGTAAGCTCAATGAGGACAGAGATTTTTCTTAAGTTTTGTTCACTGTCGTATATCTAGTGCCTAGAATAGTATCTGGAGCATAGGTGCACAATAAATATTTGTCGAATGAAGACAATACAGATATACCTGCAATTTTTACAGTCCCCTCTTCATGACTTGCCTTTGCTGTTTGTTCCCTCTGCCAGTAATGTCTTCCCTACTTCAATATGTCAGATTAAATCCTACAAAGGCTTACGAATTGACTCAAGTCACTTTCTTTTGGAAGCCTTCCCTAACTCACATTAAGCTTAATTAATTGCCCCCTTCTGCAATCCTCATGTTGTCACAAAATATTGATTGTGTTTCTTGTCTATATAGTCTCACCCAGTTTGTGAGTCCCTTCAAGGTGATGAATCCCTGACTAGAATGGCTAGATGTAATGTAAAGTGTTTTATTAATTTTTTTAAATTACAGTTGACATACAACATTATATTAGTTTTAAGTGTGCAACATATTGATTAGATATTTATATACCTTACAAAATAATCACTCCAATAAATGTAATACCCATCTGAGACCATACCCAGTTGTTATAATATTATTGACTATATTTCCTATGCTGTACTTTACATCCCTGTGACTTTTTATAACTGCCAATTTGTACTTCTTAACCCCTTTCACCTTTTTCACCCAAACCTCCAGCCCTTCTCCCACTTAGCAACCATCAATTTGCTCTATTTACCTATGAGTGTGCTTCTGTTTTGTTTGTTCACTTATAATGTGTTTTTTAAATTTTTAAAAATTTATCTTTATTATTGAAAGTATTAAAGATGTCTCACTTTCTCTACCCCCCCCATTAAATCCCTCCACCCTGCTCCCACCCCTCCCCAGGCCTTCACCACACTATTGTCTGTCCATGGGCTATGCATTATGCATGTCAGTTCTTTGGATAATCTCCACCCCCTCACCCCTTGCTCTGAAATTTGCCAGTCTGTTGCATGCTTCAATGTCTCTGGATCTATTTTGTTCATCAGTATATTTTGTTCATTAGATTCCACATATAAGCGAGATCATGTGATACTTGTCTTTCTCTGACTGGCTTATTTCACTTAGCATAATACTCACCAGGTTCGTCCATGCTGTCCCAAAGGATAAGAGACCCTTCTTTTATTACAGCTGCATAGTATTCCATGGTGTAAATACACAGCTTTTTTATCCACTCATCTACTGATGGGCACTTGGGCTGTTTCCAGATCTTAGCTATTGTAAACTGTGCTATGAACATAAGGGTGCATATATTCTTTCTGATTGGTGTACCAGGATTCTTAGGATATATCCCTAGAAGTGGGACCACTGGGTCAAATGGCAGTATCATTTTTAATTTCTTTTTTCCCTTTCTTTCTTTCTTTCTTTCTTTCTTTCTTTCTTTCTTTCTTTCTTTCTTTCTTTCTTTCTTTTATTTATTTATTTTATTATTTATTATTATTTTTATTGTTCAAAATATCACAGATGTCACCTTTTTTCCCCATTGAACCTTTCCACCTCACACCCACTCCCCGCCCCTGGCCTCCACCACACTATTGTCTGTGTCCATGGGTTATGCATATATGCATATAAATTCTTTGGTTAATCTCTCCCCACCCACCCGCCCACCCACCCAACCCCACCTTCCCCCTGAAATTTGTCAGTCTGTTCCATGATTCCATGTCATTGAATCTATTCTGTTCATCAGTTTATTATGTTCTTTAGATTCCACATATAAGTGAGATCATGTGATGTTTGTTTTTCTCTACCTGACTTATTTCACTTAGCATAAAATTCTCCAGGTCCTTCCATACTATCCCAAATGGTACAAGATCCTTCTTCTTTATAGCTGCATAGTATTCCATGGTGTAAATGTCCCACAGCTTTTTTACCCACTCATCTACTGATGGGCACTTGGGCTGTTTCCAGATCTTAACTATTGTAAATTGTACTGCTAAGAACATAGGGGTGCATACATTCTTTCTGATTAGTGTTTCATGATTATTAGGATAGTTTTTAAGAAGTGTGATCACTGGGTCATAAGGCAGCTCCATTGCTAATTCTTTGAGGAACCTGCATACTGTTTTCCATAGTGGCTGCACCAGTCTGCATTCCCGCCAGCAGTGTACTGGGGTTCCTCTTTCTCCACATCCTCGCCAGCACATGCCATTTGTTGATTTGTTGATGGTAGCCATTCTGACAGGTGTGAAGTGACACCTCATTGTGGTTTTAATTTGCATCTCTCTGATGATTAGCAACGCTGAGCATTTTTTCATATGTCTCTTGGCCATGTGTATGTCCTCTTTGGAGAAGTGTCTATTCAGGTCCTTTGCCCATTGTTTAATTGGATTGTTTGTCTTTCTTCTGTTGAGTTGTATGAGTTCTTTGTACACTTTGCATCCTAGGAAAGTATGTTCTCCTGTACTGTGGGGTTTCTTTGTATTTTGAAGTTGATTTATTTTGCTCTGCAGAAGCTTCTTAGTTTGATGTAGTCCCATGTGTTTATTTTTTCTTTAGTTTTTCCTGCCATAGGAGTTGTATGGGTGAAAATTCCAGTAAGAGAGATATCTGCGACTGTCTTTGTATCTTCCAGGATTTTTATGGTTTCATGACTTACATTTAAGACTTCAATCCATTTTGAATTTATTCTTATGTATGGAGTAAGTTGGTGATCTAGTTTCATTTTTTTGGATGTACCTGTCCAATTTTCCCAACACCATTTATTGAAGAGACTGTCTTACTCCATTGCATGTTCTTGATATCAGATATAGTATTCTTCATTTCTGTCTGGTTCTTATTTTTCATATCTAGCTCTTTTTTCATGCTTTCACTGAGTTCCTGGATCTTCCCATGAAGTGTCTTGTGGTTCTCATTAATTTCCTTGAGTATCTTTATAACCATTACTCTGAACTCTATTTCTCATAACTTGCTTAACTTCATCTCATCAAGGTCCTTTTCTGGCAATTTTCCCTTTTTTTTTAGTTTTGGAGGTTGTTTCTTTGTCTCCTCATTTTAGTGACTCTTAGTGTTTGTATCTGTATATTAGATATATTTGCTGTCTCCCAGTCTTGTGGGTTGAGATTTTGTAGTGTATGTGCAGTGGGGCCCAGAGGTGTGTTTTCCTTGCACTTCTGAGCTATATGCTCCAGTGTGTCCCTTTTGTGGGTTCTTTGGACTATCCTGTTGTGATTGGGTCTAGAGTGTTGTTGACCTGTTCATTGGAGGATTTTCCTCTTAGGTTGGCTAACTGTGTGGCTCTGCCACAACCACGTTGTGTGAGCTGTTGTACAGGTGCTGACAGGGCAAAACAAAATACAACCAAACTGCCAGGAAACAAACAGTAACTTACAAAATATTCTGACAATCACAATGAAAACAACCCAAGAGAAAGTAGAATTGGGAGAGTGAAGTGAGAACACAATTGATAAAGCAAGAGAGAGAGAGAGAGAGAGAAGGATATTATTGCTAATAGTAAAGAAAAATAGAAAAAAATAATAAAATAGGATAAAAAGGAAAAAATAGAGAAGCTACTGGGAGATAAAAAAGGCAGAGAAAAGATTTTGAATGGAAAGAAGGGTGAGCAAAAAGTTAAGTGTAGAGAATAGGAATAGAAAAATGGTTGAAAAGAGAAAATAAAAATTAAATAGAGAGACAAACACAAACAAAAAGACAGGAGGACAAAGAATAAAAGGGGAGAAAAAGAAAAGAGAAAAAAAAGAAAAATTATGCCAATGGAACAAGAAGAGAGAGAGAGAGATAAAGCTAGGGCAAAGAAGGAGTCCAATAAGAGATATGGTGGAAGCAATAAAGAAAAGCAATAAACTTATTGGTTATAATGATAATATTCCAGCATTAAAACAGAAAATCTTGATAATAGAACAAAAAACAAAACAAAACAAAAGCAAAAAACAAGCAAAAGAAGACAAAAGAAATTTTTTAAAAATCAATTAAAAAATTTAAGAAGAAAATATTTTCTAAAAAAAAAACAAACAAAAAAAACAAAGCCAATCAGGTGAGTTTTGTCTGGGCAGCTTATATTGTCTGAGGCTCACTGTTTTTTATGCTGATTTTGGGTTTCCTGGATGTACTTGTGTATCAGCCAATGTCAGCAGCTGTCTAAGTTTGGCTCTGGTGTCCTTAAGGAGTTGGCTCATCTCAAGCTGTGGACCACCCCCACTTGTCAGCTATTTTGCCTCCGTCTTGTGTTTGCCTGGTGTTACTCCAGAGTCTTCTGAAGAGTCTTTAGGGTGCAGGCAAGCTAGTGTAGCTTGGGATATTGCTCCCTTTAATTAGAGGTTTCGCTGTCAGGCACTCACTGGGGGGAAGTTAGTCTCTGCTTCAAAACTTGCTCCTCAATCTCTACCCTGTCCTCCAATTCTAGCTCCGTGTACAATGGCCTGCTGCAGTTTCAGACTGAATTGCCTGTTGCGTTTTCTGTATGGGCCCTTTCAGCAGCCTGGCTTCAGTGTGTTTGATTAAAAAAGATTCTGGTGAGCACTTTGCCTGCCCAGTTCCCAGAAGGGGTTTTAAGCTTTTCCTCCATTTCCCAAACAATAGTCCTTGAGAGTCTTATTCTTGTATTGTAGTCCTGTGGGTTTTTCTCCCTTCCCCCTCAAGACTGTGCCCTGCAGGGGACATTTGAGGTTTCAGTGAGCTGAACCAGCCCCTTTCTTGTTGGGGGCAGTGCTCCTAGTCTGCAGGAGAGGGAGGTGAGTTCCACCCCTCCTTTCCCAGATGTGGTTGGCTGATCTCACAGGGTGCTCATTTCAAACTCTCCACTATGCAGACTCAAATCCCAGCTTTTGCTGGTCTGTCTCCCCAATGCAAGCCAGGAAGGTGGGCTCCTGTTCAGCAATCAAAAACTGAAAAATGCACAAAGCAACAAACAGGTAGAGACCCCTCCCTGTGAGGTCCCAGTGCCTCTGCCCCTCGGAACCAAGCAGGAGGGGTCACAAAGTAAGTTCCACATAGGTCCTCTGCACAACTGATCTCAGTAAAGATGGGGCAGCTCCTTGTGCACTATCCCAGCTCCCCTCAGAGCAGGTCAAAAATCTCCAATTTACCCCACTGGCAGCTCTGGTGGCTAGAGTCCCAATCCACCAGCTGGCAGCCCTGGTCCCTCTCTGGGGCTGGAGGGCTCCCTTCCCTTTTCCCACACCACACAGTCCAAATGCTTTCTGGGGCTCTATACAATGTCTGACAGGAAAGCAGGGGGGCCCTGTAGGTGGATGCTAAATGCACCCCTCTGGGCGCTTTCCACACACTGTGGGACAGCCTTTCCTATGGTCAGTACCCAAGATGAAATTTTCCTGTCTGGGCTGCTGTCATTAGGCATGTTGTTTCCCTGGGAGGAATGGTCTCCTCCTCTCAAGCACACTGTTCCCCTGGCTCTCTCTGCCCACCTTGCTGGGGCTCTCCTTCCCTTCTCCACTTTGGGTTTGATATCCCAGTTTTTGGATTTCAGGCCACACTCCCAAGGGGAGAAAGCTTTGCCACCTCTAACCCTCGGGCCTTGGAGCCCAGAACAGGCTTCAGGGAAGAGTCTCCCTTTCTACACACCCCTCTCTTACCAGACTCTATGATGTTTCTTCAGTGCTGCCTACCTGAAATATGTCCATTCAGGTATTTATTTTGCTTTTCCAAGCTGGTTATGCAGTATTTTAGTGGTAAATCCAGTCTGTGGTTGGGAGCAATGACACTCTGCTTCTTGTCACAAAGCTGCCATTTCCCCTCCTTATGCATTTTTAATTTTTTGAGGAAACTCCATACTCTTTTCCATAGTGGCTGCACCAGTCTGCATTCCCACCAACAATGTACTAGGGTTCCCCTTTCTCCACATCCTCACCAGCACTTGTTTTTTAGATTCCATATATGAGTAAAGTGAAATCGTATGGTATTTGTCTTGTTATTTCTGACTTATTGTACTTAGCATAATACCTTCCAGGTCCATCAGTGTTGTTGCAGAAGCAATATTTAATTCCTTTTTATGGCTGAGAAATATTTCATTATATATATCACATATATTCTTTATTGATTTGTCTATCGCTGGACTCTTAGGTTGCTTCCATATCTTGGCTATTATGAGTAATGCTACAATGAACATAGGGATGCATATATCTTTTTGAATTAGTGTTTTGGATTTCTTTGGATATATACCTGGAAGTGGAATTACTGGGTCAAATGGCAGTTCTATTTTTAAATTTTTGAGGAAACTCCATACTGTTTTCACAGTGGCTGCACCAGTCTGCACTCCCACCAATAGTACACAAGGCTTCCCTTTTCTCCACACCCTCGCCAGCACTTGTTATTTGTTGATTTGTTGATGGCAGCCACTCTGACAGGTGTGAGGCAGTATCTCATTGTAGTTTTAATTTGCATCTCTCTGATGCTTAGTGGCATTGAACATCTTTTCATGTGTCTGTTGGCCATAAGCATTTCCTCTTTGGAGAAATATTTACCCATGACCTCTGCCCATTTAGATTCCACATATCCTAAGAATCCTGAAACACTAACCAAAAAGAATCGATGCACCCCTCTGTTCATAACAGCACAGTTTACAATAGCTAAGGTCTGAAAACAGCCCAAATGCCCATCTAATAGATGAGTGGATAAAAAAGATGTGGGACATTTACACAGTGCCCATTTTTTAATCAAATGGTGTTTTTTTCCAAGTTGCACAATCTATCTTGGTGTTTATTTTAGAATAAGAAGTTTACTATGGCAAAAATTTAATATACACAAAAAATTATAAATTGACTAAATATAAATAACATTTTATTACATTAACACAATATAAAGGTGTCTGTGCAAAAACCCCCACACAATTTAAATCTTTTTTTAGTAAGTACTTTTTTAAACTTTATTTTTATTGTCAACACTATTACAGATGTGCCCATCTCCCCACCCTCCTTTGCTCACCTTGTTTTTTTGATGTTGGGCGGTATGACTTCTTTATGTATTTTGGATATTTATCTCTTATCAGATATATTATGTGCAAATATCTTCTCTCATTTACTAGGTTGCTTTTTTGTTTTGCTGGTGATTTCTTCTGTGGTGCAAAAGCTTTTTTAGTTTGATGTGGTCTTATTTGTTTTTGCATTTGTTGTCTTTGCCCTAAGAGACATATCTAAAAATATATTGCTAAGACCAATGTGAAAGAGTTTATTGCTTATGTTTTATCCTAGGAGGGTAAAATTTAAAGTGTTTTGTAGACACTGTGATATGAAGTAGAATCTTGGCTTAGACGTTTGCTCACTGGACAGATAGTTTAATCTCAGTGATCACCAGTTTCTTCATTTGAAAAAAGGGGGCAATTTTTGATGTTTTATATGAAGGGGATATGAGGATATGTACATAAAAGGCCTAACATTTTGCTGAATACATAATACATCTGCAAAAAATCCCAAAACCCACAAAAACAAAACAAAAATGGCAAACATTATTATTTACACCTCTCCCCACAATCATTTCACAGAACCCCAGTTATTAAGTAGGTGCTGAGTACCTGATTGAATCAATGAATAAATAAATGTTTCACCTTGTCTATCCATGTGTTCACAATTTCAATTTCTGGATTTCCCTCTGTGGTGTTCTAGAGCCAGCTCATACCAGCCTACAACAGTTGGTTTTGTACATCTCTTCTCAATTCTGTGTTCACACTATCTCTGGTAGTTTGAAGTCAGCAATGGTGAGAGTATTTACACAATGAAAATCATCAAATCACATCATATTTTCCCCTTCTCTTCCCAAATCAGTTCATCAGCACACCACTGTCCCATCTAGTAAATTAAAATACTCTCTTTCTTGACTAATGTCAGTAGTAGTCCTGACCTGATTCTTTTGAAGTCCTTTCTGGAAGCATAGTATAATGAACAATACCCTGGACTACAGATAAAAAGGTATCCCTGTCTAGTTTTAAATCTCTTATTTGTTAGTCAAGTGTCAAAATAGATCACATAAAATAGGATGCAAATTTATGTGAGGATCAAATGTAATGGTATATTAAAATATTTTTGTAAACCTTACCATGTTATTTAAATTATTAATATAATGACGAGGCTGTGGCTGAATGATCTTTGACTCATTTTACTAACAGGTTAATTGTCTGCCCAATGAATTTCTGTCTCACAAGTGGATAAAATTGGTAATGAGTAATGAACTCTTTTTGGTAATTATTGGCATTGCAAAAATAAACTCTACTCAATTCATGTCAATTTTCTCAATCTTAGTGAGCAACAAAAGTCTCCAGGTCTCTCTCTTTTCTCCTGCTGGCTGAGAGAGACCATTCTTCTATCATGATATCTCTAATACCTTCTCAGGATAGTAGTTCTGTAAAGGAAAGTCCAAAGGCAATTACATCTTGGGGGGAAAAAAGCCCAGTCCTCCCTCATATAGTTATTATCTAGTCACATTTACTGCAGGTTTTGTCAGATTATAAAAGAACTGTAGACTTATTAGAGAGCTGACTGTTAATTTCATTTGTATTTGTTATGTAAATGTGGTCCTTACCTTCTCATATTTTCCCATTTAAAACAGGCACTAGTGATTCAGTACAGCCAAATAAACACAAAATAAGATTATACAGGGAGGGATTATAGTTGATGTGTTAATATAAAGAGAAACAGGATAAACAACCGAACCAACAACAGGAAAAGGACTTTCTCATCTTGGTTATACATTACCTGGGAGTCTGACTTCTGGCTCAATTCCCAGTTTTGTTACTGGCACAACACACTGCCTTGGGCAAATCACTTAACCTCCTTGTGTGCTTGTCTTCCTGTGAAGTGAATGAAGCAAAGACGCAGCCTAATGTTTATGCAACACTTAGGGTTTCCTGGAAGCAAAATGCCACAGTGTATTGGTGGTAGAGATAAGAAAGCGTACTCTTTAAATTTTAGCTGTGATTTTGTATATTCTTACTGTCCACTTGAGAACATAATATTTGAAGTTTGATCTAAAATTACGTGTCTTCCCCTTCAAATTGATATCATGCTGTTTAGGTGAAACCATTTTACCTGTTTCTCTTCAAAGATATTGACATTTGCCTTCTGCCAGTATCTCTTTCAAGATCTTGAAAGAACCTTATCTAATTGTGTGCAGAAATAGTCTGAACATTTCTTCCAGGGTCCTGATACACTACAAATGAGCCTATTCATCCCCAGGTTGACCTAATCTGACTCTGCTGGGCATTGCAGAACATAATACTGGGTGTTTAGAAACATGCCTCAGTATTCAATAAAAATAACTTCCATTTATTGAGTGACTGCAATATGCCAATTCTTTATGCAGATTTTTAGGTATTCCTCACAACTACTCTGAAAAATTAGTATTATCTTCCTTTACATGTGAAAACCCTAAGGTTCAGAGAGATCAAGGAACTTGACCAGGGCCAAATAACTAATAAATAACAGGCTGAAATTTATATTAAAATCCAACCCTATTAGATCCCAAACCCACGCTCTTAACCAGTATACTCTACTATTTCCTTGTAGGGTTATGCCCAATTGAAGAATGACTCCATCTCTTAGTATTTCAAAGCACTGTTAAATTATAGATGTAGAGGGGATTGTGATCACAACTTGGAATATACAGCCTAACCCTTTAATAAGCATGTTTTTTAAGTCTTTCTTCTAAAAATAACACCAGAATGTTTGGACTACATTTATTTGATTCATTAAGACATTATAGTAGGAATAGTAGGACGCATGGTCAAGTATTGACAAAATAGAGAATTGTTGGAAAATTCTTTTCTCTCTACTGAGGACAAGTTTTCTTCAAGTAAAATTATGAAATGAGATGGAAAAAAATATATAGTCAATGGAACTTCCTTTAGGGAAATACTATATTTGTCCAGAAGAAATTCATGGACAAACCAATTTGAGGGATAAATTGAGGCAGACTTTTATGTCAACAGTAAGGACATCTGTAAGGTAAGATAAATGAAGGCTGGAATTCTATCTGCACTTGGCTTGCCAGGCTTTGCATTCCAGTGCAAGGCTGCCGCAACCTGGAGGAAGAGATGCCTTTGACTTTGCACAAGGTGCCATCCAGTTGCCAACCTGCACTCTTAAAGGTGATACACCTAGAGAGAACACATTTCTCTAATTCATGCAAGGATACGCTATAGGTTAGAGAAAAATTGTGTCCCCTTTCACACTCTAATTTTTTATTCTTTAAACACTACATTTTTTAACTAATATCTATTTTAGACATTCTGCTAAAGCTTTATAAATATTGCATCATTTGACCTTCACACAACCTACAATTATCTTTATTTTACAGAAACATGCTTAACGCAACACAATTCACTGTGGCAGAGTTTGTATTTGAACCCAGCTTTGTCAGACTCCAAATATCATGCTCTTATCTTTAAGGCTCTACTGTCACCCTAACATCAACACTGGCTTTTGTTCTTAGAGTAAATATCTCTATGTATCAACAAAATAAAATTTGAAAATATGAAAACCTATTGCCTTGTTGTTATATATACTTTGAGGTGTACAGCTAGTTTGCTGGCTTGCATATTTACTCATTTTTACTGACTCAATTCTGTTTTGACCCTGCCATGAGACAAGTTACCAAGTAAAATTTTTACAATTGTTATAAAATTATTTTTATTCATATTTTCTTTAAAAACTTAAATACTAAGCACACAGAATTGTAATAATCCCAAATGGTTCTGTGATGCTGTGTACACTTAATGGAATTCAACTGGATGATTTAAGTAAAAAAAAAAATTATATTTATATATATATATATATATATATATATATATATAATGATGCTTTAAAACATTGGTATAAGTGCAACAGTATTTGCCTAATGTCTTCTGAATTAATAAAAATTAAGATGCTTTCAAAATTTCTGCCACAGTAACTATCTTTAATAATAATTCCCCATCCACAATATCCAATGGTCTTTGTCAAAGAATCTTTAAAAATCGAGGACAGACCTATTGACCAAGATTCAGAAAGCGTCCTAGTTGAGGTAAAGATAATTCCTCAATTGTACATAGAAAAGTAATTAAGATCAGAGTATTAATAAAAGATTCAAAAACAATGAGAATTTTTAAAATTCTCATGCTTATCTTCTGCAATGATTTAGAAAAAATATATTAGGATCCCAATGATGAGTACTATTTGTAGAGATCATATTATTTGGGATTGTTGTAATAATGTTCAGATCGCTAAGGTACATTTTGGTAAATCACAATCACTTTGCCAGAGTAGTCTAAAATTCTGAAACTGATCACGTCTCAGAGCATTTAGTTTGTATGGAAAAAACACCGTTAATCTCCCACTGGTGCTTTCAGAGAATTCCCATATTCTATGTCATGCGTTAACAGCTATGGTTTTAATTTTTCCATAATATGGTTTATAACAGACAGACATCTAGTTTTACTGCTGCTTGTGAGTTGGGCTCAGTGGGTGTATAATGCCTTGTTTTTTCAGTAAAACTTTATCGTAATTTCCCCCTGAGCTTCAATATTTAATCCATTCTAAAAGTCTGATTACAAAATTTAAAAAAGAAGCATCATGTGAAGATGAGACACAATATGTTTAATACAATGTAAAAGAAAGTCTCATCATCAATCCTAAGACTATAATGACTGCCCATCTATAAAATGTTTTAGTGCTAGACCTAATAAAACTTTGAAATATATTATCAAGTAGAGTAAGTCTGAAGTCTGAATCTATTATATGAAAAATATCTGGAATACACACATACACACACAGGAGAAATTATATTTTAGTTTATTATGATGTGAAAACCGTCTAGTGCCAGTTGGACAGGAGTGTATATAGTTCCACAGTTTTTCACCTATAATGATTTTTTCTTTTTACTTACACTTACTGAGTTGCATTGTAGCAAATCAGGAACATTTGTTGAATTTGCTTGCTTAGCATTTCTTTTTCCTCCTGTTAGTAATTGCACTTGATTTTCCTTTGAGGAAGCACCTTTCTGTTAACTATCAGAATTCATATAGATTGAGTGGGTTGACACCATTTTTCCAGTTTCCAGCTTCATTCAAACCCAAACTAATGGGCCCAGGATATAGTCAAGGCCTGAATAATTAGGGTAGCACATAGCCTCAGGCACAGCAATTGGTTCAGCGATAGGTCCCTGAATCACAATGGGCCAATGCAAGCTCTCACTGGGACTTTTGCTGGAATTATTGAGGAATAAGGATTTTCTTATACTTGCATTTCAGGCAGTATAGATGACATAAAGAATGTTAATATCTTTGCTTACATCAAAAAAGTGGCCTGGCTGAGAATACAGCTGCCATATGAAGAAAATAAAAAGAACAGATTTCTGATGACATTGGTTGAAACCTTGGATCTTAACATGCCCGACATCAATTAACCCCTTGAACTTGGCGGTTAGGAACCAATGTATTCCCTTTTCTGTTTAGTCTGAGCTGTCACATGACCCCAAAACACCTTGACAAATATACAGCATTCTCTTTCTTTAGTACACATTTGTTCCCTCTCTAGTCTAAATAAGTTACTTTGGTAAAATTTTTATTTTCCTACGTTATGAGGAACAAAGCATATGATGCAATTATCCTTCTCTCTCATAATCACAAAATCATGTTACTTAGAAGGGCTCTTAAAAGAGAAAATTGAGTTATTTTAGCTGTCTTGAGGTAGCATCATGCTCTTATAATCCCAGGGATACTATGCTTAATCCTTATCATCAGGATCCCCAGAGAAATTACAACTTCTATTTAAACTATCTTTAGCTCATCAGGTTTCTAGTCTATGGTCTTTAGAACTGAATGTAGATAGTCTAAACATGGCAGTTTTAAATTTCCAGCATCATTCAAACTCAAACTAATAGGCCTAGAACTTAACAATGCAAAAGCATCTCTCCCCAGTGACAAGACGAATTTGCGTCATGAATTCCTATATAATATCCCTATACATAAAATGGCAAAATCCTGTCCCAGGTAATGTGGTTCATTTAGCAGAAATGAGGAAACTATAAGCCACATACCAGAAAAACCTAATTTAGAGGATTATCCTAATGGTTAAAACCAAGAAAACTCACAACTGATTTTCCCAGATGCAGTACAAATAACAGTTCTCTAAATGTTTCAAAGTTTCTTTTTTATCCAGAGAACAAAGAATAACAGGAAGAAAATGATACATGCATGTCAAGATTCAAATTTCAACAATATGACTGATGTTATTTATTTAGTCTAAGCCACATATTCTCAAAACAAATCTCTCGGGGATGAATGCTATATTGGCATAAATGATAACTTGGGAGTACACCCATGTACAAAATGTACTCACTGCTCCTTGCAATGCTTGATTCATTTGAAACAATTTTGAATCAGTCTAGACTTTTATTATACTTAGAACTTTAAGTAATTGTCGTGAAAAAGAATATTCTTATTTTTCAATTCATCTATATTCCTTTGTTCTTTCCCCAATCTGCTGTTACTCTTATCCCATTCTTTTTGTCTAAACCTTTAATCAACCACCCTGTGCTTATTAGGAAGAAAATTGTCCAAATATATAATAATTATCTCAACTGTTATAATTAATTCAATAGCTTATGTGTAATATACCCACTCATGATAGTATCATAAAGTGTTTTTTAATCATACATCCTAATTTCCTAAAGAGAATCAAAGGTTTCTCCCCACCTCCACATACACACAACTCTCTCTCTCTCCTTCACTTCCAAACATCCACTTCTCCACCTGTCTACCTCTTCCCAAGAAGAAGTTTTCCTATAGGTAGTATTGAGAAGGGTTACTTTCTTTAAAAAAAAAAAAAAAAAAAAAAAAAAGTATTTTTATTGATTTCAGAGAGAGGAAGGGAGAGGGAGAGAGAGAGAGATGTCAATGATGAGGATCGAGCCAGCAACCTGGGCATGTGCCCTGACTGGGAATCGAATCTCAATCTCCTGGATCCTAGGTTGCTGCTCAACAGCTGCACCAAGGCGGCCGGGTGGTAAGGGTTAATTTCAAGAGATACTGATAGAAAATCTGACAAACAATGCCTCAAATGTGTAAGAATTTATTTTTCTTACACAAAAAACTATCCAGTAAGCAGCCCAAGGTTTGCAATGTGGTCCCACCATTCCAAACTCCTTCCTTTTTTCTGCTTTGTTAACTCTAGGCAGAAAAAAGGGAGAGGGGAAAATACTCATTGCAGCTGAGTCTATCTCTGTCTCTCTCTCGTTTTAAATCAGAAAATAATAGCTGTCTTGGAAGCCACACAGAGTAAAATTCTACTTCTATCTTACTGGCCAAAACAAAGTTACATGGCATGCCTAGTGGCAAGAGGGTCTGGTAATTGTAGCTTTTCTTCATGAAAATGGAAAAGACACTATGCCACTTCCCTCCAAAATTAGGGATCTGTTGATAAGGAAGAAAGGAGAATAGGTAGCAGGTAGGCAATTAGCAGCATTGCCCAAAAAGGTTAAAAAAAAAAAAAAGTAGTTTAGACCTCCAAAACACACAGGAGGTTCAACAAAGAATGAAATGTAATTTTTATTGGGAACAGAACATGTGTTGTCAACAGACTGGACAGGGAAACTGCTCATCTCTTGGTTTTCTCTTCTTTTTCGTATCACTTTCTTCCTCTTCTCTCTCATTTCCAATATGAGTCACATAGGCCTATGCTGATTAAGAGATGAGGTTGGGCTCTACCTTAATTAAATTAGCAGACCAAAGTGAAATCCAGTGAAAGGAAGCCCGAACTGAGTAGCTTATCTTAGATATTAAGAAAGAAGGCATGTGTTATTTTCTTATTTCCTTTCTTAATCCTACTTCTGGAAAATCAAGTGATACAGAGATATCATGGGAAAAGGGAGGCAGATCTAAATTAGGTCATGCACTAAACAGATAGGAGAAAAGACAAGATCGAGATTCAGAGCCTTAACCATTGGCTTATGCTACTCTTGGTATGTTATACTCTGAACAACTTAGTGAAGTGAATAGCAGCCATGATGTAACTATTTAAAAGTTGAAGATGTGGATATTGCATTTAAGCCATTTTTACTCTACCTAACAGTGGAGAGGAACCACCTACTTCTCAATATAGTTTTCTAATTACCATGTTGCTTATTTCAAATTATGAAAAATTTATAAATAATATGAATATTTTCTTTAAAAGTCTCTAATTTGGCCATGACCAGCCATTAACAGCATGGAAGAGGGGAACCTCATACTGGACTTCAAAGATAAAGAGGACCATGGTAGGAAGAGAACAGGACATATCAAATGTAGGAATCAGCTTTTTAAAGTGTTCACACTTACAGCAGGCCTTAGATTTTCCGGTTACATATTTTTTTGTATCTCATTTCATCCACAAAAATTTGTCAAATGTAATAATATTAGCCAACCTTCTCTTACACCAACATGCATGGGACTCTAAGCATCCTTACCAAATAATGCTATGGCTTTCAAAGAGCAATATGACAGAGAAGAAAGAAACTAGAAATGCCATACACAGCTCCAGAACCCAAAGCATTATTATTCATCTTCAGCAGGTGATGTTCATAGATCCAATGCAGCCTGAGGCAATCCACAAATCTGTAGGCACTACATAAAATCAGAAGAGGTTACATCCCTGCCATTTTTTGTTCCCATTAAAGTGACCGAGGACGAATTCTTTCTTGATAACTAGTGCTCTCTGCTTATTACAATTTATGGTCCATCATTAAT
The DNA here is from genome assembly GCF_054644295.1 of Miniopterus natalensis. Lineage (NCBI taxonomy): Eukaryota > Metazoa > Chordata > Mammalia > Chiroptera > Miniopteridae > Miniopterus > Miniopterus natalensis. The sequence continues at coordinate 34,011,347 of NC_142103.1, forward strand.
TGGATATTTTTATAGTTGACCTTTCAAATATTTTGCATTTAGAATGACTGGCTATTTCACCTGCTCCCCACAGGTTACTTAGAGTAGGCACTCAGGAAAAACTGGAATGAATGTGCTATATCAGAACATTGAAAAGGTCAATGTTTTAGTTGTTGATATTTTCTACAGCATATAATTCTCACATATTTTAAATGGGTGATAGAACACTTAAAGTGATTAATGCTAAATACCTAATAATAATGATTATGACCACTGTGTTAAAATATCATCAATTCATTTCCCTGACAACAAAGCACTAAGGACATATCAAGGGCACAATGCAAAACAATGGCAGGGGTATTCTTAATGGTGTCTTAATGGCCTATAATGGCCTCCAGCATTGCATACCTGTGGAAGGAAAGTAAGATTATGTGGCAGATTTATAGTATACTAAGATTTGAAGGAGCATTTTTAATTTGTGTCAAGTCACTCCAAATTCTCCAAAGTGAAATGACAAAATGGCAGACTTCAGCCTTTGACAAACTTTATTGTAGAATAACCTGCCAGTAGGATTGATTCATTTATTCACTTATTAAACAAGCATTTGAATGACTATTATCTGTAGACATGTGCTAGCTAATTTGGGGTCATGGGTTTGAGATGACAATGTTATCCCCAGTGGTGCACATGGGCATAAGAACTAGGTGGCAGAGGGCTACATGCAGAGGTTTGGTAATGGTATTATGCAAAATGTGCTCAATCAGCATAAGTGTCCTCAGTCTTTCAATCCCAAATTTTTAAAACTATTTCTCCCATCACCACAGTACCAAAATGCTGATGAAATACAGAACGTAGACACAATACAAAGTGCTCAAGTAGACAAAGAGCTACAGCAGAACTGCTATTCCTAGGTGAATGAATAGAGTGAAATCTGGTACTGAGCACAACATGTTCAATGGAATTGGAGCAGTAGGTAGAAGTAATTGGATAAAGTTGGAATTTAAGGAAAACTTTGTGCAAATTCATAAGTAGAAACTGAGATTAAAGAACTCAATATAAGGACATAACAATCCCAGTGTGACAAGAATTACACGCAACTCAGTAAAAATTATTGGTTCCTTGAAAAAGAAGAACCTGGACAACCAGACTAGAAATCATTGCATTCATCACATGGCTAAGAAATCTAAAAAAAAAAAAAAAAAATGCTTAGTGTAAAGAACTATATAGTATGCATAGGGACAGCCAAACTCAATTTAACAATTTTTTTTGTCTTCAAAAAACACATATAATTGGTATAGATAATGAAGGACTATATAGTATCCATAGGGTCAGCTGAACTCAGCTAAACCATTATTTTCTCTTCAAATAAAGTTGCATACATTTTTGATGTGCATAGAGTCATAGACTGGGTTGACCCTCCTATTACAGACAACATTCTGGTTCCCAGGACTAATTAGCAAAACAGGATAAGAAGTATCTCTTACATTTCTTGTCATCACCAAGCTAATTTTTGTCTGAGTATGCTAAATGTTAGGCTAGGTTCTAGGTAAGAATTATTTGTAATTGTTTTTTGTGCCTACTATTTAGCCCAGAGTACTTCTAGGAATGTATCCTATAGAAAAGCCTATATATATATGCACAATTATATATACATACCAATTTGTGCTTGTTTTTTGTAGCATTGTTTGTAAAAGGGATAGATTGGGAACAATCTGAATGCATATCAATAGGAAATGGTTAAGTATTTTATAGTTTATCCATACTTTTGTACAGTATGCAGATTTTTAAAATATTTAAGTAGCAGAAGAAGTCTCTCTCTCTCTCTCTCTCTATATATATATATATATATATAAAATTGTGTATGTGAGAGAGAGAAAGAGGAAGAGGCAGAGAGAAGAGGCAGAGAGATCTGAAAAGATACACACCAAACCACAAATAGTAACTACTTCTGGAAAGGAAAGAAGGATGGTGGGAGGTGAGAGATAATTTTGCATTTTTTTAAATTTATTTTAGAAATTTATTGTTTGAATTATTTGGAAAGAATTATGTATTCTTTTGTAATTTAATTTATTTAACCAATAGAATCATATGTAAATATCCCAATAAATGATTCCTGTTTATGTAGTTTTCCATTGGTCTCTAAGGGAGTGTATGTCCACATGGGTCTACATATGTGTTTACATATGTATTTACATATATTCATGTTTCACATATAGTCTAAGCTCAATGAAAGCATGGATAAATACATAAAAGAAACATTCAGGGATAAAACCAAGGAAAATACAAAATCTTCAAAATTGTTGTTCTTATTTAATGAGTTAAAACAGAGAACCCATTATTTTATTTTCCCAAATAGTATAATAACCTGAAATATCTGAATATTCTATCAGATGATAAAAAATTCCCTTGTTTTGTTTAGGAGGTATTTCCTTGAATTTTCAGTGGAGCCCTTATTGATGAAGATACGTTTATACAGTTATTTTGTTTCTGAAACTTACAGTGTCTATTACTCCTTTAAGCAAAATAGTACATGAAAATTATTTTTTGTCATAGATGTTTTACTCTTTTTAGGGAAAAACTTCTAACTATATGTCTCACATAGTTATAAATCTTTTGAACAAAAGATTTGGGATTCTTGGTTCTCTTCTAGGTTGTGAATATAGTAAACAGTGTAATATTAGTGGACCTGAGATCAAGTTGAATCATTTCCCTAGCACATCTCATCGTTAGGCAATATTCTTTGTTATTTACCCATCCTCAGTGATTGTGTCATTGGGCACTAATTAAATCAAAATGTTTTAAGGGCGGGTAGGTTTTCATTTTTTTCTCCTAGTTTCTTCCTCAGAAACCTATCTGAACATATTTCTAAAATTCATGGTTTTAAAACACCATGATTTCAGCCCACTCTTGTTCAAGACTTCTAATCATCTGTTTGGGTATTTTTTGAGTTTCCCTCTCTTACGACAAAATTGCTGCAGATGGTTTGGCTCTCTCAGCTATTCAGCCTTTTCTCCTTTCTGTGTCTCACTTCTCTTATCTGTAGAAACCACTATACATGAAAATGAAGACCTATGTAAACTCAATCGGGGAACAATATAAATGAAGCAAATGCTGCTTTTATGGAATAAAGTTATTTAACTAATATATCTTACAGGATAGAAACAGTCATTGTCATTCAATATACAGAGCATCAGTCTTTGTTTTCTATTTCTTTTCTTCAAGGTTAAAATAGGAGTAGAAATAAAACACGACGCGAATTCTGAGCAAAAGGTTGGCATACCAATTGGTTTATCTGCATGTGAATACTACATCTTCACCTTTTCTTAGTACAATCATGGTGCAATCATCGCAAGAGTTTGCTGCTCTGAATTGCTAAAATATATTCTAAGCTATTATGTGAAAGATCCATATAACAGTACAGTAGGAGGGACAGTAAGTCTGGTCTGAAAGCCATTTACCTGCACACGGTTTCATTTTATTCAGAGGCTCTAAATCACGGATAACGATGTAGAAGATCATGAATTTTTCTAGTTACATTTACACGTTTATTGGAGGTAGTTCAGATTTTTCAATTTGTATAGGATTTCCAAAGTATTTTTATTTCCCAGAGAAAGATGTTTATAGGAAAAAACTTTTACTTTAGAAATTGACTTGTTGAAAGGAAACTTTCAGAAAAGGCAGGTGCCCAGAAAGCCAAAAGCATGGTTTTAATTATAAATCACAGCGCTCAGAGGAGGTGAGCTGCCGGTGGAGTGACACACGTGGGGGAGGGCAGCCTGTTTGTGCTTCAAACAGGGGACACAAACCGGGAATGATGCAGCCGTCAGGAAAGTTCCTTGCTGCTGGCTCTCTGGCCTCTCATTTTCTCCGGTGCATATTCAGCATCCCTATAATGCACAAGGCAGATTTTCTTACCTTGTTTATGGTAAAAAATATAAGCAAGCAGGGTATATATAGGAAGAGAAAGAAATGAGCACAAGACCAATTTTTGAAGGGCGCAATCCTGCACTTCACCTAATATATGCCACGTAGCAAAGGACTGTTGATTTCCTTTGTTTCACCTTCACTCCCTCAGCAACAATAGGTGGATTTTTTAAATGGGTGAGTTGTTAGTTTTTGTAGAAAGGTTCAGGGATAATTTTTATGTATTTTAGAGCAGTTAAAATTTGAAAAAATAATACATTTCAATTTCTTCTAGCCTTTATTTGCTGGAAATTTTGTTGGTTTAAAATGGATACCAAGACCATCACCCACATTCTGAAAATGCAGAAATTCCCTGCACACACAACTGTGCTTCTGGTAGTTTTTAAAAGTAATTTATATCTTAAGTAATTGGAAAAGAGAGGCCAGGTGCTACACTGGATGACCCATAAAATTCTATTTCATTCTATAGAAGCTTCATTTTGCCTTTATCACTATAAGGCAGTTTACAGATTTCTCAGACACCCAACAGATGGCAGCAAAGACTTTCAGACTGGAACCAACATTTTATTTGCACAAGTAATTATCCACAAGTAGCAATTAAATGTCTAAAGGTAGAGCTGTCATTTTTAAGCCTAGCAAGCCTAGAAAATCTTTAGTCTTTTTTCAGGCAAAAATTAATAATAACAAGTCTTTTTGCTCCTTAAGCGTCAAGCCCAGCTTTAGTTTCATAGCTATAATTTCCTTCTTGTGCATTTATGTATAATTTACCAAAATTTATGAAAATATCCATATACTTTTTATTTGCCAGTTGAAATGAGAACCCAAATATGCAAGATTTCAGTAAGCCTCATATTTCCGTTTAAGTAAAAACTTCAAAGAGTGCTGTGGTAATGGGAGTTAGTTTTTAGTTCGTTTTCCTAAAGTTAAATAGTGCTATATTTCCAGGCGGTTCACATTAGGCTGTAATGCTAGAATATCTGACTTCAGGCACAAAACGATTACTGATATTTTTAATATACTCAAAGAAGAACTCCTTAGAATAAAAATTACTGAAAAAATTATTTCCATTATCTATTTTTAATTTTCATCTGAGTTTATTGTACTCAATAAGTCTCAGATGAAACACATTTGCAAGGGGAAAAAATTACCTCCCAAAGACCCTAATACATTTCAAATCCATCTGAGAGAGGAATTTTGTCATCAATATCTAGTACAACCTTTATGTCAAAAAATATATTACAAGAAGCTCTCAATTATTCAGAGATATATTATCCAGGCCTTTTTTCTGGACTTCTTGACCATCCTACTGCCTATCAAATGAATATGTTAATTTTCTTAGGTACTAAAATATTTGAAGGTACTAGAGTCTCACCTTCCTACTTCCTTATAGTCATTCACTACTTTCTCTAAGCTACCTCTGCAGCTTGTACTTCCATTAGGCCCCTTAACAAGTTGAGTGGATTTGTTTACATATCTGCCTCCTTACCCTCAAACTGTAAGTCCCAGAGAAACTGGTGTCTTAAGGATCTCTATGTTAACAGTGCTAACACATGGTTGAAACTCAGAATGGAGTGAAACTGAGCACAAGCAACATGGCTACTTTTCAACATCATTATTAAATGTTCATTATATTTAGAGACCTTTCCCAGGAGCTTAGGGAAGATGCAAAAGAAATGGAAAACTATCTCTGCCCTAGAGATGACAATGGTCTTTAAAATACAGATTTACTTAAGAAAAGGTACAAAAATCAATCCAGGTACAAACTGATGTGATGCAAATAAATATGGCATATTGAAGAGCTGCAAAATATTTAGAGTATGCCAGCTATTTGGGACAAGAGTCAATGATTAAGGCCAAAGATTAGATTTTGGTTGACAGGTGCTAGCTTAAACCTTTTTAAGAGATGACGTTTCCTAAGTGTTAAAAGATCAAGGATTAAATCTTGAAAGACCTCCAGAATTAAAGAGCAAAAGAAGGAAGAGGCTAGCAGACACAAAGAATGTGCCAGACTGAGAAAGAGAAGAACATGACAATGTTCTAGAAGCAAAAGATGGCAAGAATTTTTTTAAAAGGTGTGGACACAGAGAGATCAAGAAGAATTAAGCAAAAAGAAAAAACAACTCACAGACCCAGACAACAGTATGGTGATCACCAGAGGGAAAGGGGAGTGGTGGGAGGTAGAAGGGAGTACAGGGGGATAAATGGTGAGGGAAAGAATCTTGACTTTGGGTGGTGAACACACAATACAATATACAGGTGATGTATTATAGAATTGTACCCCTGAAACTTATATGATTTTATTAACCAATGTCACCCCAAAAATTCAATTAAGAATAAAAATACATATATATATTTAAACCCTAACTATAAAGAAAGGAAAAAAGCACAACTGGATGGGACATGATCCCAAATGGATTTAGAACAGCTTTTGGGGTTGTGAAAAGAAGATCGCCCAACTAGCCACATAGTAAGGAGCTGATGCGATTTTTCTGAACTGTTTTTCTGTTTCTGTGAACATTTTGTTTGCTTGTTTTCCTGGTTTGCTTTGTTTTAGAAGAATTTTATTTAGACAACTAAAAACAATGAGATGTTCTGAAGCAGTGTCCAATGAAAGAAAAATCAGACTCCTCACTTTTTCATGTATGCCCTTCTTTACGACTAAAGCAAAAAGGGGAGGGACTTTTTGTGTTAAGGGAAAAGTCAGAAGAAATGGGACTTCATGGGTTTTTCCTTCTCAATATCACAAGTAGCTACCAAAGTTTTAATTATAATAAGAGCAATTGGATGCTGGTTTGCACATATTCGTTCAATAAACAATTGAACGAATTTTAGTCCATTGTACTAAAAGCACATAACAATCCCACTCAGCTTCTTCAGATACTCTTCAGTTCTCACTTACAGACACCACCAAGGTTTTTTGAGTGTACACGCTTACTTGTGTGCGTGTGTGTATTGTTTGTTGGTCATTTGTAGAAATTTAAGTTTGTATTTAAAATGAGTCTTAATGTTTTCTATTAAAGTTGTTTATCCATAATCAAAGTATGGTCTATAAAAATCAACAAATTACTACATGACTTTTAACAAACCTCTTGTAAGATATAGAAAAGGAAGAAGCCAAAGTAATTATCTTTATTTGTTTGCAAGACCCAGTAAGAGTAACAATGTCTATACTGGTCCGTATCAGCACCTCTTGTGAAAGCTCTAGGCTTTCTAAGTTCCTCCCAGCTAAATCTGAGTTCTCAGAGAGCATTTCCTATGCATTTATGAAATAGCTCTCTATCTACCAATTGTAACTACTCTATTTCTTCCTCTCTCTGGTGGATGTCAGCATCCAGTGCTACATCCAGAGACACTGCAGCACAATGGCCTACCCTATTTCTTTGGTCCAACTCCCTACTGAGGCTAATGAGCCTATCCCATGTCTCCAAGTACAGTCACCCCAAGAGAGACTCTGCCCTTAGGTCCCACTTGTGCTTCTCTCAGTGTTGTAGTGTAGGCTGTGTGCTCAGTTCCTACAAAAATGTTAATAAAGCAAGGCCTTTGGAATTCACTCTCTTTTTATAGGAGGCCTTCTCTATGAGAATGGACATGAATCTGTGGGAACTGAGCTGTAGAACAACTTGATTGCAAATGTAATGCTTCACACAAAATCTTCTTCCCCTCTCACAATGGGCAATACAAATTGAACACCTGATAAAGTTCACAAAGCTTTGTTTTTTGGGCAGACAACTTACTTCTTAGGAAGTTTCCCACCCCATACTTCATGCAAATAAGCCTGTAGTGATCATCCCATTGGCTCTGAAGGACCCTGACATGTCTTTATCATAGACTGAACACTTGCCTAGTCTATCAACATGGGCTAACCACTACAGTATTATCTATACTTAATAAGCCTCACTTTCATTGCTTTAATCTCCCTTTCATTGATTTTGAGTAGAACTTTGATAAGTAAAACAAATTCTAAACAAATGTGGAGACTTACAATGTAGCAAAATAAGATTTTGCTGATGCACCTGAGCATGTGTCCTTTAGAAAATTACATTTAAGGAAATTTGTCATTGGTATTAGTGAAATTGTTGAAGTGAGAACGTGCAGTAGAAAAAATCAAGACTTATTTGCTGGAACAAAGTAGAAGCTATTCAAAATGTTGCTGTATATTTTGTGTAAAACTGAGGAAATGCTAAATGACATTTTCAAAGGAAAGTATTTTTTTAGAACTGGAATTGTGGAATTAGCTACAGCTTGTGCTTCTAATAAAAAGGCATACTAAGTGTAAGAGAAACAAAAAAAAAACAAATTAAGCCCTGCTTTAAAATGGTATCTCCTCTAGCTACTTAATAAACATGAATGAATAAATGAATGGATTAATGTTCACCAAATATTGTGTTGGAAATGTTGATCTTGAAGTATATAATGACTGTCTTTTCCCTTTTTTTGATACTCACTTTCTTGCTTCTACAACAGCATTTCTCCTTGTGTGAGGGGAACTGCTCCTCCCCCATTCTTTGTTGTTTTGGTGGGTGTGCAATAATTGACCCAACCTCCTAGTCTGAAGCTTGAACATTTGGCCACAGGATGGTAACTGTGGAATAGACATGTGAATCTGAAACTGAGAAGTAAAAGCTCAACAGAAGACATTCATCAACATATAAATGCTAGATGAAGCCATGGACATGGAAGTGGTTGCCCAGAAAAAAGGTGTAAGAAGAGAATAAAGGACAAAGTACAGGACACTGATAATGGAGAAAATAAAATGAAATAAGCACTTCTAAGAGAGTCACTTAAAATGGAGTCAGAAGTCTATTGAGGGAATGAGACCTATGCATCTCTCATGCCTCAGTTCCTGGAACAATTGTTGAATTGCTAACATGTTGCTAAATTCAGCTAAAGATGAAGAGCAAACATCCTGGATCAATGAGTGCTTCATGAACATTTACAGACTTGACTTCCTCCTCATCGTGGTGAGCAGACCATCTGCATTCTTCACCTTGAAATAAACTAATTATTTCAACAACAAGCATCCTTCATTTACATAATGGGCTTAACCAATCTCAACTGGTCCAGCCAACATCCTTTATTTACACGGGGGACCTTAATGAAAACAGTTAATGATTTTGCTCTTTATAAACACTGCCTTTCTTTGTTATTTTTGGAGCAAAATTTGGGTTACTACCTGAATCCATGCCCCTGATGGCAATCCCTCCTTTGCTCAAATGAATACTTTTTATTCTTTATTACAGTATAAATACTTTTTTTGTGTTGATAACATCAGTATTAGAAAGTATGAATACGAGTCCTGCTGAGTTATTTAAAACTTGCCTGCATGCTTTTATGTAGCAATAAATTTGGGGAATAAAAGAAAGTCAGTCAAGTACCTTTTATAACATATAAAAATATAGTTTACTTAACTGGATGGGATGCTCTTCAGTTTAAAGACATTATAACACAGTGGTTAACACAGATTCTGAAACCAGATTGCCTGAGTCCACACCTCAGTTTTAATACCTACTAGCTGTGCATCTTGAGCAAATTACTCAGCCTCTTCATGCATCATTTTCCTCAACTGTAAAACTGGGCTGATAACATGAACTGTCTCATTAAAGTTGCTGTGAAAATTAAATAATGAATATTTGTAGAGTCCTCAGAGTAGTGTTTGGTAAATGTAATAAATACATTAGCACAGTATTAAGTACTAAATACACAGCATTAAATTAATTTAGTATTCAATAAAAAGTAAATGAAAATAAAAGAGAATCTTTGTGAACCAAATTCCCGACTGGATTATTTTATTTATTTATTTATTTATTTTCCTCTGGAATTAATTATTACAATAAATTTTTGTGAAAGAAGGCCTGAGTTGTCAGTACTCTGTCTATTAATCCAAAAGTGTAATTGATTCACTTTACCCATGATGATTTCAGGTAGATTTCAAATGATAACAACATATATTACTTAAAACAAGCAGCTTATGCCATAGTAGAATATTCTCCAATGCCAAATTGTTCCAAAAAGCTGCATTTTGCTGATGTTTCTAAATTTGAATGTGTATATCTTAAAAAACCCCCTTCCAATAAATACAATTTATTGTTTTGACTCATGAATCATCAATTTTTATTCATACCATGAATGCTGAAATAGCAAAACATGTGCTGTAATACATTGCTAAAAAGTAAACAAGCACAAAAGTAATTTGGAAAAGGAAATAGTTAAATCCGTGTATAAACAGACATCCACTTTCATGTAATAATGTTCTTTTCTGTGAATTCATAGTATTTCTATGGAACCTTTTCATCTACTTTTTTTTTTCTTGTTAAAAGCCCGCGGCCTCACCTGACATTTCATTTATGTGAAAGTCCAGGAATGGTAGAAATCATTTATTGGTTGAACTCATGTTGTCAAGAATAAATATTTTGAAGGAAGACATTTTGAAAGTTTTGTGAATAGTTGGAGAAACATTATCAATAAACATGTAATGGGTGACAAGAAAGTTATTAAAACATATGTACAAATAAAAGTCTTAAAAAGAAAACATCGGATACCTGAGAAAGAAGATTAGTGAAGTTCTGTCTTTGGGATTCTGATTGGGTAAATTGATTTGGCTGAAAAATAGTTATTTTAAATTCTATGTTGCCTGGCCAGGCATGGCTCAGCAGTTGAGCGTCGGCCTAGGATCCAGGAGATCAGGGTTCGATTCCCAGTCAGGGCACATGCCTGGGTTGCGGGCTGAATCCCCAGCAGGGGGCATGCAGGAGGCAGCAGATCTATGAATCTCTCATCATTGATGTTTCCATCTCTCTCTCTCCCTCTTCCTTCTTCTTTCTGAAGTCAATAAAGATATATTAAAAATAAATAAATAAATAAATCCTATGTTGATTTCCTTGTGTCATCGTAATCCTTCTTTGCCACATATTCCTCATGCAAATTTTAAAACATTTCTTTTGTATGAAGAACCTAACATAGAGTTTCAACAGTATGCTTTGTTTTTCTGCTATAATGGTAAAAATTTAAGTAGTAAGTATAATTTCTTGAAAGACATGAAGATTTTAAATATAGTAGACTGTAAATACAATCTCATTTAATCACTTTCAGATATAATAGGATTATGTGAAAATATTGAGAAAATCTGTGCTTTCAAAAATTCTCAGAAATAAAGACAAATTAAAAGTTACTAAAATTTGAAACAACCCATCATATAGAAGTTCACACTTTCTGTTTTCTTAATAAAATGTAATCATAAATTTTCTCAGTGACTTTCAGAAGAAAATAAATATATTGAAACCTTTATTTACTAGTCTCAGTTCTTATTGGCTCATGCCTGCTCACTACTACAAAAAAGAAAAGAAAATAATCATGTATATGCATGTGCCAACTTTCTTTATCTGTATCTCCTATGATCATTATTCACTGAAAACCTTACCTCCCTTCCTGTCCCATTGGACAATGCTCCCCTGCTTTATCAAGACAACTCCCCCACTTTACATCATATCTTCTCCCAAACACAACAAAATTGATTTTCTCTTTCTCTTTCTTTTTCTCTTATTTGTCCCTTTTCCTTCTGTATTCAAACATAATTATTTTTATCTTAAAACAAAACAAACAATAACAAAATTTTTCTTCAACTTTCTTTCTGTCAAACTTCTCCTTACCATAACCACCAAGCCTTTTAAAAGAGAAGCCTACCTCTCAACTCTCTTGTCAACCCAAAGGAATCAGACTGCCACCTTTACAACTCTATTGAAACCATTGACCTGGTGCCCAAATTAAACAGTCTTTTTTTAGTTCTTTTTCTACTTTATCCCTTCATTGGCATTTGATTATGTTGACTTTGTTCTTTTAGAAAAGCTTACTTTCCTTGACTTCCATTAGAACACCAGGTCATGGTTGCCCTCATACCTTGGTAACAGGTTCTTTGGTCTCTTTCTTTTATTCTCCTTTCTCTTACTTTCCCCTAAGGGCTGCATTTCTCCAAAAGTCTATCCTCAGACTTCTTCTCTCCTAATTCTGTAAATATTTCTGGAACTTCTTACCCATGTCTATAATTGGAAATATTATCCATATTACAATGACTTTTACATCTCTAACCTCTACATTTTTCTTTGAAGCTCAAGACTGGCCTCACATCTACCAGTACCAACAAGACAGACATCTCTGCCTGTTTTGCAGGCATTTCAGAGTAAACCTCAAACCAAACACATTATCTTCTGTTAACAAATCTCTTTTTTTACTCCTGCTATAGGCCAAATGTTTGTATCCCCTTAAAATGTGTATTTTGGAATCCTAACTTACAAGGTGATGATATTAGGAGGTGGAGACTACTGGAGGTGATTAAGCCATAAGAGTAGAACCCTTATGAATGGTATTAGTGCCATTATAAAAGACACCCCAGAGAAATCTCCCTTCTTTCTTCCATTTTGCAAGCTTTTAGCTAGAACACAAAGTCTATGAACCAGTAATTGCTTCCTCACCAGACACTAAATCTATAGCTGCCTTAATCTTAAACTTCCAGCCTCAAAAACTGTGAGAAATACATTTCTGTTGCTTATTAGCTACTCTGTCTCTAGTGTTTTGTCAGAGTAACCCAAACAGATTAGGATAACTCCATATCTTAATATGATCCCCCTCCACACAGTAACCCAAGTTAAAAATATCAAAAAACAGCCTTATTTTCTTTCCTTGCCTCACAACACATTCATTGGTGTATGGTTATTAGCTTCTCTGAAATCCCTAAAGAACAGGGGCCATATTTTATTTTTTCCCCCCTCAGGTTAATTCATGAATCATAGTAGGCTCTTATTAAATGTTTGTTGGCTGAATTGTGGAAATTTTAAATATCATTCAAAAGTTTCTGTCCAAAATAATGAGAACAGAGTCTCTAAGGATTGAACAAGATTTGGAAGTGCTTCCATACCTTACTGACTTAGAGTACAGAACAAAACAGAATTTTTTGCCTTAAAATGTGAGGGCTAATTTAACCAACAGAATTAAAATAATGCTCCAGATCCCTAGGTATAACAAAACTCAGGATGACTCAAGGGAAATCAAGTAGTGACATCCTAATGAGAAATGGACCTGCTTCTATAATTCAGTTTTCATAAACACCTGCAAAAATGTGTGTGTGTGTGTGTGTGTGTGTGTTATAGAAGAAATATGGTGTGAAAAGAGATGAAGTAAAGGGTGAAATGGGTGGGAAATAATAAGTTCTACCAAGAAAATTAAATCATGACTCATTATTTTAGTCTATGTTTTAGCCTCTTTTCCCATAACCAATGATGTTTCTCAATAGCGAAACCAACTTCTCTGAGCTGTACCTTCTTTACTTTGGTCTCTCTGAATATCTACTACCCTCAAATATACAAACACAAAACAAAATAAGTCAATGTTGCTGTACATATTTTTTCTGTTCATCCTGCTTTTCTTTGAAATAAGATAACCTGTTCTTTGTGTCTCATTACCACACTACTGATCCTTAGAATCACTTCCAAGACTAAACTATCTGGGGAAAGCTCATGGCACATAGGCTTTGGTTTTGAGGGCAGTGCAGGCTAAGGCAGGTCTCAGTCACAGCAACAAACTTTTGAAGAGAGTGAAACAGTAAACTGAGGCTAAACTGTTAAGTCAATGATCTTGCTCCTAAAATTCACAAACCTGAAGTCTATAAAGAAAAGAATTCTTTAGAAAGGAAGATAGGTAAGTGGGTAAGTAGATAGATAATAGAAAGATGATAGAGATAGATAATAGATGATATAGATGATAGATGATAGATATAGATAGATAGATAGATGATAGATAGATAGATAGATAGAGATAGATAGATAGATAGATAGATAGATAGATAGATAGATAGATAGATAGATAGAGATAGATAGATAGATAGATAGATGATAGATAGATAGATGATAGATAGATAGATAGATAGATAGATAGATAGATAGATAGATAGATAGATAGATAGATAGATGATTGATAGATAGATATAGATAGATAGATAGATAGATAGATAGATAGATAGATAGATAGATAGATAGATGATAGATATAGATAGATGATAGATAGATGATAGATGATAGATATAAATAGATAGGTAGATGATAGATGATAGATAGATGATAGATAGGTCAATAGATGATAGGTGATGATATAGATGGATAGATAGATGGTAGATATATGATAGATGATAGATGATGATATAGATAAATAGATATAGATTAGATAGATAGATAGATAGATGATAGATAGATGATAGATAGATAGATAGATAGATAGATGATAGATAGATGATAGATAGATAGATAGATAGATAGATAGATAGATAGATAGATAGATAGATAGATGATAGATAGATAGATAAAGATAGATAGATGATAGATAGATGAAAAATAGATGAAAGATAGATATACACATGCATCATACACTAGATCTAGAACCTCTTTATAATGTTTGCACTTGGGGCACATTTTTTCAGAAACATAAAGAATTCATTCAATACATTTATTAAGTGCCTATCTTATGTCAGGCATTATGCTAATGTTGGCAAAACAGTGGTGAGCAAGAAGTACAGGGTGCCAATTCTCATGGACCTTATAAGTAGGAGGCCAAATTACTGAACCTAAATTCCAAAAACCTTTGTCCTTGTTCCTTAGCAAGTGGTGATGAAAATCTCCAAGGTAAATAAAAGTGGTTGAGAATGACTATACACCAGTAAGCAGCTGCTCACAGGACAAGATCAATTCTGTTCAGGGGTGAAAATACATCACCCAGGGGAACTACAGAATGGGTATTGATAAGCACCATCATTCTAAAAAAGTAAACAACAGAAGAGAAGAGAAGAAAACTGACACTTAAGTAATTGTTGATGCCAGGTTAAGATAGCAAGATACAATGACTGATATGCTGTCTCTGATTTTCTCATTCAAATAATTATGTACATTTTGAAAAATAAATGTTAAGCAACATTACAATACCACCATTGGACTTACAGAAAGATCTCTGCTTATTGCAGCCCCAGTGAACCTGGATTAAGAAACAACATTGGTTGCCTCCACATAGCCTATGTCTGTCTCAGAACAACATGATTATTTTGGAACTGGCAGGTGGAAATTTTAGCCTGTCTCACAAGAAGCAAACCCCAGGGAAACCAACCATAGAAAACCATATCAGTCAGAAAACTTGGCTGCCACTTCCTTATTGAAGAGGAGCCACTTCTAAAGGGATAAGGACATGTCTCTTATTCTTAACATAGGTGACTCTCTCTTTAAGTCCAGGCAGAGACATCATCTCCTATAGTCTATTGTTGACCTATAGATGGTGTGTCCTTATAAAAATTATGTTCCTACAGGTCACTCTTCCCTTACTTTGCCCTCTGAAGAAGGAGCTGATCAGAAACACTAGTTTTCAAGAAACAGGACATAGAAGGAAAGGAGAAGTTACTGGAGAAAGATGCCACAGGCAATGCCCAGAAGGAACAAGAAATATCATTATATAGGAAGAGCTGGATGACACCTGTCAGAAAGACACCTGCCATTGTGTGCCAATGGCAGAATGGAGATGGCTTTCATTTGCACTTGGTTTTGAAGTGCCAACCTTCAGACAATAATAGGCACAATCCAGGAAATTGACAGCAGGCGTGAAATGTTACTTGAATTCAAGAAAAACATGATTCTGAATTGTCTTGCTAAATAACTAATCCTGTTATATAACACATTTTAATTTCATACAAGTTTTGGTTTCTAGGGGGGAGAAAAAGTGTTTTCTATATGTTTGAAAGGTGGGCTATAGTAATAATGTCACTTGGGAAATAATTTTCATGGTCAAGGGAGAAAAAATACAGATGATGTGTTGCAAAAGGCAACTGCCTAGAGGCACTCTGTGTGGGCCACAAGCTCATAGTAAACCAGTTTAAGCTCAAAGGTGTCAAGGTGATGGAGAATAAAACTCAGTGGGTGAAGTCACCCTGAAAAGAGGGCAAACAGCCAGAGGCACCTAATTCTGAGCTTTCTACTACTTTTCAAATTCATATTTGCCACCCATTAAATGCAGAAGCTGTTTTTCACACACATTAGTTCTACAGGAAAAGCTGCAAGTGTTGTGTGTGTTTTTCCTTTGTCTCTGGTACTTAGATGTGACTCACAGAAAACAGAAGCCAGAAAAGCCATTTTATTGTTGCAAAAACCTCTTCCTCAGTGAAATTCAGAAGCTATATCTGAGTTTTGTAAATAGGGGCAAAAAAATTCTTAAATTTCAACACCTTAGTACTTAAAAGATTTGAATCCCAAATGTGTTTAGAGTTTGCTTTATTGAATTTACATACAAAATCATCTTATTTTTGTTCTTTTTTATTGCATTTTCTCAAGATTGTACACTTATTAATGATACTTCAAACATTACATTACATTCTCAAAGTGTTTTCATAAATCCTTCATATGATCTTAGTTAGGGAAAGGATCATTGTTTTCTCTTTTATAAATAAGGAAATAAGCTCAGAGATGTTATGCATCTTGTAAAAGATTGCATGACTCCAATAACAGAGCTACAGCAAGCACCATGGTTTCTGACTCATAGTTCAATACTATTTTAAAACTGCTAAAGTATGTTTCCTATTTAACAGCTATAGAGCATCTATGTAGATAGAGGACTGTGTGCACTATTAAAATGACACCATCATTGAGATTTTATGGAAGCCGATAGCTGCAATATAAATTTAGGAAGTTATTTCCTAAAGAAAAGTTTCCTAAGGTTACCCTCATTGAAATTAATTTCATTCTAACTCTTAGATTTTGAACTTTACAAATCCATTCTTGCTTGAGCATCTTGACAGCTTACTGACTACAAAAAGTTACCTAGAGGGACCTTATAATGGTGTTGAAGAAACTAATTACAGGTTGCTGTTTTTTAAACCACCAAATAAATTTTAACATTTATCAAGCATGTACTATATGTCAGCTATTATACTAAAGGTTCTAGTACATTATCTAAGTTAATATTTAAACCAAATAATAAATATAGGTACTATTTCTATGTCCATTCTACAGGTGAGAAAATTAGGGCTGAGTGATTAGGAAACCTTCCCAAGGTCATACAGTTCTAAGTGGAAGATAGAATTTGAACCCAAGCAAGCAGTCTTTCAATACTCAACCAGTCAAATACATGTGCTAAGTACCAAGTCTCTGATGAGCATTTATGACCTCATCTAATACAATAACTCTGCAAGTTAGGCATTTATACTCCAATTTCATAGATAAGAAAACTGAGGCTCAGAAACACTCAGGGTGTCCTTTGCCTCAAGGCCAGATAGCTAGTAGTGAAAGAGGAATTTGAACTTACCTGTGTCTGACTTTGTCACACTCGTATTAACACCTGAGCAAATCTTTACCCAATAGGGATAGAGATTACTGGCAATAGTTTGTCCCCTTCTGCATGAAAAGAGTTCATTGAAAGACTATCATTCATAGCAATTGGTCAAAAATAGAAAACTCCAAAGACATGTTAGAACTGTGACCAAAACTGAGGCACCCTTTCTTGTTCTTTTCCAGTCACTGTTCTTTCCTGATGTCTTCACTTCCAAGTACCCATTGCCCTTAATTTATTCAGGCATCATAATGGTCTGGACCCAAGCAAAACACATCTCTCAAGCTTCTCTCCATGATAAGTGATCTAGGTTCCATAAATGTATTTGCCTGCACTATCTCTTACCTCCACTCATCTCATCCTAAACATCGAAATTTCTTTTTCTTGGTACCCAGCTCTGAGAATGGTACTAGGAAGAAAATCTAATTCTTGATAAATTC
The DNA here is from genome assembly GCF_054644295.1 of Miniopterus natalensis. Classification (NCBI taxonomy): domain Eukaryota; kingdom Metazoa; phylum Chordata; class Mammalia; order Chiroptera; family Miniopteridae; genus Miniopterus; species Miniopterus natalensis. The sequence continues at coordinate 34,029,034 of NC_142103.1, forward strand.
CATATGACTAATAAATGTTTAATGTCATTATTCCCTGGAATAGTTGAATAGTTACACTTTGGGGAAAAAACACCTCAGTATGTCTTCAACCAAAGGAATGAATTTTGAATGTTGAAATCACAGAAGTGTGGCTCGCATGTCCATTGTTTATTAAAAGGCTTTCTGGAATCCCTCTATTTACATTAACCAATGCACTGAAGGAGTGAGGAATGCAACTTGGTTCAGAATAATCCCCTCAAGTGTAACTTACCTAAATCATTTAAAGTAAATTTAAAATAAAATTTAATTTTAAATTAGTCTTTTCATACTAAAATTGATGGAATCCTGATTTCTAAGAACTCCTCTGCCTTGGTTTCCTCATCTTTAAAATGGGGGCTCCCTGGTGCACCAGTACTACCACTTCTCCCTAAATGTCAGACCCTATTGTTGAATCTGACTTACTTGGCCAGTATCTTTCTTATTCTCCATTAACTCAGGAAATATTTATCGAGAACACACTGTATGTCAGAGATTCTTCTAGGATTCAGGGATGTATCAGTGAACAAAACAAAGATCCTTACTTCATGGTGTTTACATTCTAGTGAGAAGAGATAGGCAATGAAAGCAAACATAATAAATAAGATGATAAATGCCAAGGAAAAAAATAGAGTAGAGTAAAGGGGATTGGCAATGAATGCAGAGTGGCTACACTTCCATTTTAAATATATTGACAGGGTAGGTCTCAATAAGAAGGTGACATTAGAGCAAGGGCATATAGGAAGTGAGGGAAGGAGCCATGATGCCATCTGGAGGAAGAGTATTACAAGCAGAAGTCATGGCCTTGTCCAGGGCCCTGAGGCAAGAGTGTTAGAGGAACACCAATGTTGCTGGAGCCAAGTGATCCAGTAAGAACATGTGGCTGGATAAAGAAGCTGTGGTATATATATACAAGGGAATATTACTTGGCCATAAAAATAATGAAATCTTACCATTTGTAGCAACATGGGTAGGCCTAGAGGGTATTATGCTAAGTGAAATAAGTCAGACAGGGAAAGACAAATACTATATGATTTTACTTAAATATGAGATATAAAAAACAATATAAATGAGCAAACAAAATAGAAACAGACTCATAGATATATAGAACAGACTGATGGTTGCCAAATGGAGGGAGAGTTGGAGAGATGGATGAAAAAGGTAAAGAGATTAAGAAGTACAAACTGGTAGTTATTAAATAGTCATGAGTATGTAAAGTACATCATGGGGAATATAGTCAATAATATTGAAATAGCTATGTGTGGTGTGAGATTAAGGTTACTAGATTTATTGGGGTGATTATTTTGTAAATTATATAAATGTTTAATCATGCATCTGTGCACCTGAAACTAATATTATATCAACTTTAATTGAAATACAAAAATAAAAAATAAATATCTAATCTAGGGATAAGCAATTCATTTTTTTTTCTATAAAGAGACAGATATTTTAGGCTTGTGGTGAAACAGTCTGTTTCACTACTCCAGTCTGCCACTGTAGCGGAAAAGCAGTCATAGATAAGATGAAAATGGATGAGAGTAACAGCGTTCCAATAAAATTTTATTTATGGACACTGAAATTTGAATTTTATATAATTTCACATCTGTCACTAAAGATTTTTGTTGATTTTTTTCAACCATTTAAAAATGTACAAATCTTTCTTAGCTCATGGGCTGTACAAAATAGACTACGGGTGACCCATTCAGTGCTTACCTTCACATCCTTGACCCATCGTAAGTGAACAGACAAGTACAGAAACTGAAGGCTGAAGAAAGCATGATCATCAAGAGCTTAGACCCCTTGAGAATGAAGGTTTGGATCCCACTACTAAAACCTGACAAAGGGATAGCCAAGGGTGAAGGGAACTTAGAATAGATGGTGGAGAAGGGAGACAATGACACCAAGATCAGCTGCAGAATCTGGTGCATCAGGTTCATCCCACGAACTTCCTTATTCTGTTTTCTCTTAGAAAGAAATACCCATAGACAAGCTACTTCCCCTTATTGTGTAGAGAAGCAAAGCTGTGAGGGGCAACGCCTGACTGCAGTAGCCTTGAGAACACATCTTGTAGACCTCTTGTTACACGGTGCATTACAGATTGAGAGCTCCATATCAACTGTGCCCTGAAATCCATCACCGTGTTTATGCCAAAGCCACACTTCCCACAGGCTGTTCCTAGCCAGTGATTGAGTGCAGCTGAAATACTAAAGTAGGCCTCTTCCTGGGAGATGTGGGCCTCATCTAATGGGTTCCTTTGGCATCAGGATCTCTTGACAATGCTGCCAAGCTTTTTTTAGAAATATGCTGCAGTTGAAGATGCTTCCACCTGACCTCTCTCCCTTCCTTCCCTCTTTCCTTCATTCATAATCAGACTTGCATAGTCTGTCAGTGCTCCTATGCACTCTCAGTTCTCTCAACATCCAACTCCCTTCCCTTTTTGCTGAGAGGTGCTTCCCCTGATAAATTTCTTGCATTATTGATTTCATCTTGTTTTCTTGCAGGACCTGGAGTAACACTATGAAGCCAATAGAATATAGTAAAAATTATGGAGTGTGATATCTGAAACTAGGTCAAAACAGGCATTGTGGCTCCCACCATGCTCTCTCTTGGATCATTCATTTTAAAGAATCCAGTTGCGATATCATGAGAATACCCTAGCAGCTTTCAAAAATGTCCATGTGGGGAAGAACTAAAACCTGTCATCCACAGCTAGCATTGATTTGCCAGCCTTGTGAGTAAGCCATCTTGGAAGAGGACCTTCAGTCCTTGTCAAGTCTCAGATGACTGCATCCTCAGTGGGACGCATTTTTTTAAAAATATATTTTTATTGATTTTAGAGAGCGAAGAAGGGAGAGAGAGATAGAGACAGAGAGGAATGTCAATGTGAGAAAGAAACATTGATCGATTGCCTCCCACATGCACCCCGACAGGGGATCGAACTTGGGACCTGGGTATGTGTCCTGACCAGGATTTGAAACGGTGATCTTTAGATGCACAGGATGACACTCAACCAACTGAAGCACATGGGCTAGGGTCCCAGTCGACATCTTGACTGCAGCTTCATGAGAGATACAGAAAGACCTAAGTAAACCACTCCTAAATTCCTGAATCCTAGAAAATGTGCAACAGTAAATATTTTCATCATTTTAAGCTATTAAATTTAGGACTAACCTGTTATACATCAGTAAATAACTAACACACACCTTGAGATATGGTATCACCTCTTTTCAAAGGTGATATGAATGAATGGCTGCATCCAAAAACAAATGGCCATGTACATCTCTTCTTTTTCATGACTAAGGAGAAGAGGAGTTGGAGGTCACACTGCTGTATGAGTTAAAGTCCATAGTCTAATTCCAATTCAGTACTCCATTAATGAAGGAGTTTTATGAGTGCTATTAAAATAGTCTCAGGTAAAATTTAAATATTACAATTGTGGAGTTTTAAAAATCTTAATAAACGATGATGTTATAAGCATTCCTATATGTAATTTCCCATCAATCCTCAGCCCCTGTTACCTAACAATTATTCAGAGTCTACTCTGGATTTTCAGTAATTATCACATATTATTTATTAATTTCTCAGTAAAAAAAGTCAGTAATAAATTATAGTTTAAAGAAAAAGGTATATTATATAGTCTTAAGATGGTAGAGTGAGAGAGAGTAAAACTAATGACTTCTTTGTATTCCTCCGACAGCCAGAGGTGAGCTGGAAAACGGATTTCAGCAGTCTTTACCACTAATCTTTAGTTCAAATGCTTTAGTGCCATTCCCATCTAACTCTCACAAAATCTTTTATATGTCCATGAAAAAGTCATATTTCACACTAAGAATTGATTGTTGCTATCCAGAAAGAAGAGTGAAAGTATAAGCAGCACCACAAAACTTCTAAGTTTAAAAAGAAATCACAATTTTAGTGTAATTTATATATAAATTACTGACTGTTAATGAATATTTTAAAATAGTTCTGAATGATAAGGAATCATTACCAATTTATAGAAACTTGCAATTTTTATTCTTTTTTTAAATATATCTTTATTGATTTTAGCAGGAGGAAAGGAGAGGGAGAGAGATATAGAAACATCAATGATGAGAGAGTCATTGATCGAGCCCGCAACCAGGCATGTGCCCTGACCGGGAATCGAACCCTGATTGCCTGGATCCTAGGTAGATGCTCAACCGCTGAGCCACTCCCGGCCAGGCAGCAATTTTTATTCTTAAATTAATCATTTCACCATTTTCCCCCTAAAGACATTAATCAATATCTGAAGATATGTTTTGGTTGTCACAGCTGGGGAGGGGATGCTACTAACATCTAGTAGGTAGAGGACAGTAATGCTGATAAACATCTTACAATGCACAACATAGCCCCCCACAACAAAGAATTATCTGGTTCAAAATGTCAACAGTTCTTGGTTTGAGAAACCCTGAATTAAGGAGTCTAAATACATTCTTTAAGTTGTTGAAAGCAAGTCCAAAAACAACGCTTATTCTCAATTGAGCTTTATTAATTTATCTGACAAGTATTCTGCAGATTAAAAGAACAAATAAAAGTTAACCACTGCTAAAACTGTCTGATAAAAATGTTCAACTCTACAGCATAAATTGAAAGGCATGTTAAACAAATGAAGAAATAAAGTAAAAAGAAAATTAGCTGATTTTGGTTGCTTTTATAATTTGTCTTTTGCGTTAGTTCACTACAATCTTCATCGCATAAAACAGCATACATTTATTTCTTAAAGTTTTGTAGGTCAGAAATCTGACCAGATCTCATTGTACTAAAATCAAGGTTTTAGCACAGCTGTTTTCCTTTCTAGGGAAAAATCTATCCTTGCCTTTTTCAGATTCTAGAGAACACCCACATTCCTTGGCTCATGGCCCTCTTTCTCCATCTCCCAAGCTAGCAAAAGCAACTCAAATTTTTCTCACAAAGCATCACTCTGACCTCTTCTTCTGCCTTCCTTTTCCACTTGTGATTACAATGGGCCCACCCAGATGATCCTTAATTCCCCTTTTCCATGAAAGTTCACATATTCATAGGTTCAGGGAGTAGGACATATATACCTTCAGAGGGAACATTATTCTGCCTACCAGAATATTCACAGAAAAGTGAAATATTAGAAGATTCAGCATTTACCATTGAGCATAAGAGAAAGGCAATCTGTGTTCAGCAAGCTCAGGCTTAATTAGCTGCTTTGATATAGTCAAACACCAATGTATCATCCTTGATCTGATTAACTCCTTGGTTATAAATCCAATCGACTCTTTTTTACAGGAGAACACACACTGTAATATACTCATTAAGTTCCAATGAATGAATAGCGCAGATCAGTCCCTATATCATGTTGTAGTTAGAAAGTGTCCTTAACTTTTGAACTTGGTCCTCTATTTTATTTTAAAATTTGCTACTGCTGTTATAATTTTTTCTCTATCTCTTACCTATGAGCTTGTCTAAGTTCATCACAGTAGGGAGGTTGATACAACCTGAAAAATCCCTCTGGGCTGCCTTATATTTCTGGAAATAATCCATGTAACATCTGTTTCTATTATATTGGTCTCTGTGGACCTGAAATATTACAAAGGTGCTTTCACTAAGGGAAAAAAGTCGTCTTTTACTGACTGACATCTGTAATCATAATAAAAATATCAGAGAGGCAAAGAAATGTCTATGGTGTAAAGTGACTATTTCTTCTACCAGGTTCCAGGTCTATAATTCAATTTCGCCCTTCTTACACATCAGATAATCCCAAACCAGATGCCTCAGGATGGTCATTATTGGTAAGTTATTGAGTGATCACAGTACAAAATTATAAGACTAAAAATAAATTGCCTAGGTCCAGGGGAGAGAAAGGTTCTTAGGTGCTAATCGCCCTGTTACTCAGAGTCACTGCAAAATGGATGAAGCGACAGTTTTTACCATTTAGCCATTTGTCTGTCTGAAAGGACAATTGAGACTTTTAAGGATGGCTTTTTGACCTTAAATACCATAGGAAACAATTACTGTGCAGAGTTTTCATGGGTTCTTTTGTAAACCATTTTGAGTCTTGAGAAATAAAAATGGTTCACTGAAAAAAAAGAGGTACTATCATAAACTCAACTCAAAATAAACTTAGCAGCAGAGACATACTCAAGCTCATAGCTGTGTCATTAGAGTCAGAAGTTTATTGGGCATGCATCATCACAAAGGCCTTAATTCACTCTTATTAGTTAAGTGACATATTGCTCATAAAGGTTTATGACATGATTTACATTCAGGGCACTTGGTGGGTAGACTTTTTTGTTAACAGAGAATGCTCAACAGGACATAAATTGACAGATGCTTTTATAGCAATCTGCCTCTGTGTACATACCCTGAATCCAGTGATTAGGAACATGTTGGAAGAAAACATGCACACTTCATTATCTAATGAAATTGGTATTGGGCATAAGACCTAAGCTAGTTTTTATCATGCTGTCAGAGCCAAAGAATATCTAAGGCAGTTGCAAATTAAAAGAAAAGCACTTCAACAATAACTGCTTCAGGAGACTGTGACTTCATGCAATTCGATATTTCTATCTTGAAACAATTATGTTAGCACTAAGATGTTCTTACTTTGGCTAGACAGCATGACATTGGTGTCATCCATTTTGTCGGAGCGACCTTCCAGAGATATTAGTAGGTTTGTTAAGGCCATTTGAGTGATCAACTTTTAACCTCTCTAGGAACAAGTGTTCATTGAACCAAATCATTTTTGGTATCATCGATGTTTGCTCAGAGATAGGTTTGAGGCTTAGGGCCAAAAATTTATGAGATAGTCTCCATTTTAGGAAATAAATCTGTAACTTGCAAATGGCACTGCCTGCCAACTTACTTCACTAGCAATTGGCCAATTATCAGTTACCCTCTCATTAGGACCTTTTAAAAAAGACAGGGCAGAAGACTAATACTATTGCCTGAATGGATTTGATTTTGACACAGTTTCTATGTGGTATAGCCATTAAAAATAAGTTGATACTCATTTTATGATTTAATGCTTTCCATTTAGTTATCTGTGATTTCTCCAATACGTCATATTTGGGTTTAGTTACTTTTCCCCTTTTAACTACAGATATGTGATAAGATTATATTAGAAAATTGGGTAGTATTTAAATATTCATGTATTCTTAAAGGGAGACTATGAAAGATTCAGATCAGAACAAAACATTGAAAATTTTGTGTAACTATCCTATCTTGGCACATAGGCCACCGTCAATTTGTGTCTCATATAGGTGTTACCCGATATTTATTTCAGCTCTCCTCATCATGTTGCCCAGTTTGCTCTTTAAAATGTAAAACATCTATAAATATATAGTTCTGTCCCAGCCAGTGTAGCTCAGCAATTGAGCACTGAGCTATGATCCAGGAGATCACGGTTGGATTCCAGTCAGGGCACATTCCCGGGTTTGGGGCTCGATCCCCGGTAGGGGGCGTGCAGGAGGCAGCCAATCAATGACTCCCTCATCATTAATGTTTCTCTCTCTCTCTCCCTCTCCCTTTCTCTCTGAATGGGTATGATTTTGACAGCTTCTATGTGGTATAGCCGTTAAAAATAAGTTGATACTCATTTTATATTTTAATGGTTTCCATTTAGTTATCTGTGATTTCTCCAATACGTCATATTTGGATTTAGTTACTTTTCCCCTTTTAACTACAGATATCTGACTATAGTGTCTGGCACATAGTAGGTGATCAATAAACTTTAACTATGTTATATCTATATATAGCCATAGGTTAGACATATATCTTTCTATATGACTCATATAGAAAGTAAAGCTGTAACATTACCATATTGTTTACCCTTAATATATTATTTCCCTAAATATATCTAGAAATGGTGTTTGGAATTAAAGTAGGAAAAAAACCAAAGCACTACCATTTATTAAATGCTTACTCTGTCAAGCATCATGGTAAGCCCTTTACAAACTTCTGTATACTGAATGTTTTTGCTCCCCTTAAATTTATAGATTGAAACCCTAATCCTCAATATTGTGGTATTTGGAGATGGGGCCTTTGAGAGGTAATTAGGTCATGAGGGTGGAGTCCTCATGATGGGATTGCACTTATAAGAAACAGGAGTGAGTTTGCTTTCTTTCTCTCTGCTCTCCCCAATGTAAGGATAGGAAAAGGAAATAGCCAACAAGGAAGAGGGCTTCCACCAAACACAGGATCTGCTGGTGCCTTGATTTTGAACTTTCCAGCTTCCAGAACTATGAGTAATAAAAGTTGTTTAAGTCACTCACAATTATGGTGATTCTGTTATAGCAGCCCAAACTGACTAAGACACATACATTATGTCATTTAATACAACAAAATTCACTAAGGTTGGTCCTGTTATTAATGTCATTTTGGATAAAGTAACCAAAGCACAAAGAACTTTAGTAGCATGCCCAGCATCACACAATTGGATTGCCGGGCTTCATGTGTAACATGAATTTCTGCCCATATGACCTCTTAATCAAGCCCGCCGAAGAAGAAAGCTTAACAACCATAGCCACCCTTTTCAAATCATGTCTGATAAGTTATTTTACAACATAAAATGACAACCCTTCCACTAAGTTAAGGTAACATTAAAGTTGAAAGAAAAAGACAAGTCAGAGCATGTCTTTTATTTTTAATATGCCCTGGTTTTCCCCATGGGGTGCTTTTTACACACAAGAGTTTCAAGTTAGTGTGTCTGATATCTTTGAAGGCAGAAATAGGTTCTATCATACAAACAAAACAATGCACTGAGCATTCATTTTATTCTCAGTCCTATTATTTACCCTGTGGGAAGGATAAACGTATATACACAGTTTTCACCTGTTTGTATACATTCAGACAATTTGATGAAATCCTTTGGAAACATTTCCCAAATATCTGTTTTCTTTTAAGGCACTAAAATTGTGCAATTTAATACTGTAGCCACTAGGAACATTGGGCTATTGAGCACTTGAAATGAGGTTCCTGCCACAATTGAAATAATAATATTTTGCTTATGTTGGATTAAATAAAGTATATCTTAAAATGAATTTCATCAGTTTCTGTTTACATACATCTTTTTTTTAAATTTTATTTTTGTTCAAAATATTACAGATGTCCCTTTTTCTCCTCAATGACCCATTCCACCCCCCTCCCCAGTCCCTCTCCCCACCATTGTCCGTGTCCTTGGGTTGCGCATATATGCATATAAGTTCTTTGGTTACTCTCTCCCTCTCCACCCACCCGCCCTCCTCCATACCTCTGACATTTGTCAGTCTGATCCATGCTTCCATGTCATTGAATCTATTCTGTTCATCAGTTTATTAAGTTCTTTTTATTCCACGTATAAGCAAGATCATGTGGTGTTTTTCTTCCTCTGCCTGGCTTATTTCGCTTAGCAGAATATTCTCCAGGTCCTTCCATACTGTCGCAAAGGGTACAAGATCCTTCTTCTTTACAGTTGCATAGTATTCCATGGTGTGAGTGTCCCACAGCTTTTTTATCCACTCATCTACTGATAGGCGCTTGGACTGTTTCCAGATCTTAGCTATTGTAAATTGCGCTGTTATGAACATAGGGGTGCATATATTCTTTCTGATTAGCGTTTCAGGGTTCTTAGGATACATTCCTAGAACTGGGATCACTGGGTCAAAAGGCAGCTCCATTTTTAATTTTTTGAGGAACCTCCACACTGTTTTCCACAGTGGCTGCCCCAGTCTGCATTCTCACTAGCAGTGCACTAGGGTTCCCCTTTCTCCACACCCTCGCCAGCACATGTTGTTTGTTGATTTGTTGATGGCAGCCATTCTGACAGGTGTGAAGTGATACCTCACTGTGGTTTTAATTTGCATCTCTCTGATGATTAGTGACTGAGAATTTTTTCCTATGTCTCTTGGCCATCTGTATGTCCTCTTTGGAGAAGTGTCTATTCAGGTCCTTTGCCCATTTCTTAATTGGGTTGCTTGTCTTCCTCTTGCTAAGTAGTATGAGTTGTTTGTACACTTTGGAAATTAGCCCCTTATCAAATACACCCTTGGCAAATATGTTTTCCCAGACTGTGGGGTTCCTTTGTATTTTGAGGCTGCTTTCTTTTGTTGTGCAGAAGCTTTTTAGTTTGATATAGTCCCATTTGTTTATTTTTTCTTTTGTTTCTCTTGACCTAATAGATGTATCAGTGAAAATTCCACTATGTGAGATGTCTGTGACTTTACTGCCTATGTTTTCTTCCAGGATTTTTATAGTTTTGTGACTTACATTTAAGTCTTTTATCCATTTTGAGTTTATTTTTGTGTATGGTGAAAGTTGGTGGTCTAGTTTCATTGTTTTGCATGTACCTGTCCAATTTTCCCAGCACCACTTATTGAAGAGACTGTCTTTACTCCATTGCATGCTCTTGCCTCCTTTGTCAAATATTAACTGACCTTAATGGTGTGGGTCTATTTCTGGGGGCTCTGTTCTGTTCCATTGATCTGTATGCCCGTTGTTGTATTCATACATTTTTAAAGTGTCTACTAGAAAATGTAAAATTACCTATGTGATTTATATTATATGTCTATTGGACAGCATTCTGACTAAAACAGGATCTATAAATTTTATGTTTGGTGTTGGCAGGGCATTAATTTCATGACCATTGCTTTCATCTGTTTTTGTTTTTTTCTCACTCTGAGCCTCTGAGGGCATTGTTAGATTAGATGGTATTATTCAGTAGTATCTCTTATGCATTGTGTAATGACTTTACACTCTTCACCATGTTCTATTTTCTAGAGGATTTTCTTTTCTTTACATTTGTTTACCGCTAATCATAAAAAACAAGGCAGGAAGCCAAGCATCTTAATTACTTCAATCAGGTACTATAGATTTTTAACAGGGAAGCTGGAATTTTCTTTACTTCATTACAGAATAGTTCTGATCCTTAAGCCAGCCTTGGTTTTTCTAGTTCATGACAGAGAGCTGGTTACCCTTTCAGTTATGCCATGATCAGGTCATGGTGTTTTTGTCTAATTACAAATAGAACACAGTAATAATGAAAGGGAAGAGTTAATTGTTTTTAATTTACTTCTTACTCTCTTGCTTTCTCAATGGGGATAAAATATATAACATGGCTGAAAAGTTTAATGTTCTTCATGTTGTATTTAATTCTATTACCTTTTGGGCAATAATAGTCAATCATATTTGTTATATTGAAGGATATAACTTAGTTTAATAGATGTCTAAAGATAATGGGCACCATGTCATAACACATAGTGTTTATTGAGAAGTCTGAATGTGACAGGGACAAACAATAGAAAGGGACACACCAGGATGTTTGAAGTTTAGAATGCGCATATAAATTGCATTTGTAAAGACAAATCTGAGTAGAGACCCCAATGAAATACACAACGCCATGAAATAGTGTATGGTAATGGTTAAGATTGGGGACTTCGGAGTCAAAATAGTGCAGGTACCACCACCTCCCAAGGCTTCTTATTTGTCAATCGTATAAGTAATAGGACCTACCTCTGAACTTTATTGCAAAGTGTGAATGAGACAATGCATATAATATGGCATATAAAGCATAACATCTGGCCAAAATGTATTGCTTACCCACTGTTAACTATTATTATTAAGTGAAGGAGAACATGGATATAACATTTCAAACTATATAATGTGACCAAACCAGGACTCTAATTGCTTAGCAGTAAATAGCTTCAATTTGAGATAAATATATCTAAAACAATTCTCTTACTTCCTATGCTATAGATCCTGAACAATACAACCCAAGGCCTGATTACTGACCTGCTGGTACTGTTCTCTACTTGATTAATTTATGTACTTCTCTTTTCCAGTCTGTAAGAAGCATTTTAGGAAACCTGATAGGCACACAATAGAGGCATCACAATCAGGTATTAGTGTATGGTGATAACCTCCTGAATTAGATTCAAAAGAGTAAAACTTTCCAGCCTAACTCTTAAGCTAAATGGATCTTCTGTAATCCTGCAACTTGCATGTACACCCATCTTACTTACTATAGACATTTCCCATGTGAGGGATCTGACAGCCTCATTGACAAGCTTACAAGCTTGTTCAGTGTTTGAGCTCCCAGTCAGTCAATATAGTTTTTCTGTTTTGTTAAACTCTAGACTTGAAGACAGAAATGTATCATTTAATATTCTTTTTCCATCCAAATATCTCATGTTGTTGATACAATTTTTTTCCTGCTGTGTTTCTTTTAATACATTTTCTAACTACTTTTCTTATACCTGTACTTTTTTTTTTTTACCTTCTATTACCTAAAATTTCTTATTGGATTTCATTCATATTTCCTTTGTTTTTGACAGAGTCAATGTATGATACTCAATATCCCTCAGTCTTAAATCAATGGAAGTAAATTTCCAGTACATTTCAGAATCTCAGTTCAGGAAGGGGAGAGAAAAATAAAATAAAGAGTGAGACAAAACCAGCTGTATCATAGAGTATTTGTTAAATCTGGTGTGTAAAAACTCAGTTTGAGAACAGTCATAGATGTGTAAAAAAAGTTTGTTTCTTTAGGGTCCTAAAACAAACACAAAACAAACAACTGAGAGGAACTTGATTATTAAAATGAGTAAATATTTTATCTTCCTTATGCATAGGTCAAATCCATGTCAAGATAACTCAGACTATTCAAACCTTTAAATTATATTGTAATTTTGCAGCATTGAACTTAGTTTGCAACAAGCAGGCTAATGTGAGAATCTTATATATTATATATTTTTTTCATGTTGTGTGGAAAACTTTCTTTAGTTATAGCTATTTATGTAATAATCAGGTTTAATCTGTACTTTTTATTGTGACCAAGAAAATAGAAAATGTTTCTACTAAATTAAAACTAAAACAGAAATGTTAATTTATGGGTTTTAAACTCAGATGAGTGACTAATTATATTAAACATACAGTGAAAATGTTGTTCCCATCAGTTTTTCATGCTTTTGATAAAATAAACCAAAATAAAACAAGTAATGTTTATCTAACATAAAGACTGCATCACTGTCTCTTTATATATCATTTGTCTTGAAATTGTAATCTATTATTTTAGTCAAATGGAATAATAATGTTTCAAAATGCTAATTTGATCTCAGCAGCCCCAGCAGGTCAAACCTTTATTATGAGTTAATCATCAATGGCAGTTTTCCACTGAGAAATCAGCCCAGCCCTAGCATTTGCACTATCCAAAAAATGAACACTTTGTTCTATAATTATCAAAAGAATATATGGATTATTCACTAACTATTGATACATTTTAATGTTATCTAGTTGAATGGTTAGAGTAAGTGATGCTATGAACTTTCACACATGGTTTTCTTTTTAACCAGCAATATTTCTCAGTTGATTAGAAATGTTCCCATGGCATTGGTAAAATTTGCTATTTTAAATACCTGGAGGACATCATTGTGATTTATCGAGTGTATTCAGTGGTTATTCAATATGGAAAGTGAATAATTATTTTAAAATTATGATGAAATATATCTGTACTTCATCATCAGTTACATTATAACAAGTCATTAACTCCAATGTTTTCTAAAGAAGAAGGAAACGATTATTTTTTGGATCCTCATTGATTATTACCAGTGAGTAATACAGACTAGACAGCATTGTCAAGTGTCATACATATGGCACTACCAATGTATACGGTCTGTACCTGGGCTCCAGGGTTCAAGTACCCCAAATATCAACCACATAATATATATATATATATTTTCTACTTTTTCTAAAAATTAAAGGACAGTTATTATTCTCTTATGCTATAAATTTATGAAGAGGTACTTTTTAAAATATTTGAAATAGGCTAATTAAATTCTAAACCTAGAATATTCTATTTTAAACACTTAACAATTATTTCCTGCTTACAAGGTACCAAGCTAGGCCCTTGACTCAATGTTATCACATTTAATCTTCACGACTTTCCCTGAAAGATGTACTGGTATAAACCCAATTTTATAGATGAGAACTGTGTTAAGCTTGTCTTACCCTTTCTGAACATCCCAAATACCTAAAACATAAGATTATCTAAAAATGTGTCTTTTATTCCAAACATCATGATTCTCTGTATCCTTCGATCTTAAATCAATGAAAGATACATGTCCAGTACATTTTAGCATTTCATATACTCTCATCTTTGCTTAGCCATCTGTACTCTTCAAGATTTACCAGAAAAATAAAATTACAACTGTAGCCCTAAAATAAGCAAACAGAACAATGAGAAAACATTGCTATTTCATGTGACAGTGGTATGAGCTAAGGCAGGCCTTCTTTATTGGTTTCCATCTTCATGATTATTAAAAGCAAAACAAAGTTTTGAATGTAACAATCGTTAGTATCCTTAATCAATGTCACCCCAATAAATTTAATTAAGAAAATAGACCTCCCTAATATATAGCAAAAGTTAAGTGTAGTAATTACTATGATTCTCTCCCTTTACGTTTGGCTCAGGTCAGCCTTCAGATATTCATGCTGGATCAAACTTGAGGTAATTTGTAACCACCAGAAACTAGTCATTGGCATTGCTATCTCATCTCCCACTCAATGCCATCCTCACTCACCTTCTCCTTCCCTGCTGGGAACCTGAAGCATGTTGCACATTGAAGATGCCTCTAGTGTGCCGTAAATATAGACTGTAGGACCTTGAGGAAATTACTTGATTGTACTGTGCCTCATTTTGCTCATCTGTAAAATGGGCATAATAATAATTCCTACTTCTCAGAGTTGTGACAAATTAGATCATAAATCTGCCTAATTCCAGCATGCTGCCTGGAAAACAATTGCATTCAAGCTTGATCTATTATGGAATAAACTTATCCAAAATCTGTGCAACATCTAACTACAGGAAATCTAAAACAATAATTTGCCAAGGTTAAACCATAGCACAACACTGTATTAATAACATTATCCTTGGTTGCCACCTTTTCTCTCTTAATCAAACTGCTTACTTAACTAGCAAAAGCATACCCATAAAATTCTCTCTTATGCTCAAGAGAGCAGGAACATCAGGGAACTCCTCTCCTTTAATTGCTGTGGTCAGTGCAAAACTAGTGTTTGTGAAGATTTTGCCAAGGAGTAAGTATCAGATATGTCCATGGCAGCATTCTTCCAAGGGTCATCATTGGAAACCTGTTTCATAATCATCCGAGGTACTTATAAAAACATGAAGATTCCTGGGCCTCACCACATATTTACTGAAACCACCTCTGGGAATTGGTTCTAGATAATTATGTATATGTTTTACTAGCTCTCAGGTGATTCTTATGTATGGCATCTTTTGGAATCACTTCTCTAGAGAATATTCTTAACCAGAGGATAGAACCAAGATCACTGATAGTAAGTTCCATTTCAAGAGTGGAAATTTCAAGCCTAGATTGCTCTCTATGTGAAGTTTCTAATTAACGTACTATGGTCACGCCACACCTGAAAAAAATTCCCTGCCATGGGACCATTTGCATTCTGGTTTTTGTAAGTCATAAGTATTATGATTTCAATTATGTCAAATTCTAGGAAAACCTAACTTGTGATTTAATAAATGAGGAAAAATGTTGATAACGCAATATATAGAATGCATTATTGATTATATTGTTCATCTCAATTCAAATTTGGATGGAAATGGTCTAAGGACGTCTTCAGACATCTCCACTTTAGTAATTCAACAAAACTGACTCCCATCAGTTAAACTTGGAAAGATGTTCTCACCTCTGGAGAACCTAGCAGATGTTTTTGAACAATCTGCTCCTACAGTTTGCCATAGAACATCCTTGAGAGAGTGAACTAGTTTTAGTCTCATGCTGAGGGCATACAGCTCAAAGGTAATAGATTAAATAAGGTCCCTTGGTTTTAGTTGATAAGCTATTTTGAGGTGGTTTGTAGCTGAAATAAGTATGATAAAAAGTGAAAGTTATTATTACACAATAACGATGATAACTTCTATTAAGTGTTTATTATGTATCAGCCACTGTCCTGAGTATTTTACATGGATAATTCATTATATACTTACAACATCATGAGGCATATACTGTTTTCACTTCTATGTTGCAGTTGAAGAAAAACTGAGACCTGCAAAAGGCAATTAAGTTGTTCTTGATTATAGAGATGATAAGTAATAGAATCTGGTTGGATTTGAATCCAGTTAACCTCTCTGCTAAAATGTCTATGCTCTTAACAACTATGATATTTTTTATCTTTAAGTAATTAGAGATTCGACTTTGAGAACTTTAAGTTTCCAGGTCATTTTAAATGATTCCAAAAAGAATGTTAACAGAGTTAAGAACTGTTACAACTTACATGTGTAAATGAGGATTGTCTAAATCACTTTTAAGAAAAAGAAAACATACAAAAACTGCTACCATCACCTATAAGTTTGGATCGAAAATTTTGTTGTGCATGATAACAGCATCAATATTTTTATGGATTGACTTTGATAAGTATATGTTGTCAATTTGATCTTTAAAAGTGTAACAAATTAAAATTTCACTTTGTGCATTTTCTTGTATTGGTTTAATATGTTACATTTTGAAAGATATTTTAAAGTGCCATTTGTTTTTTGCATCTTCAGTGCTTAACACAGTGGATGCATGCAGCACAACCAAAATAATAGTGTTGAATGCAAGAATGAATGATACAAGTTCTGGCTTACATCACTGTATGAAAAAATCAAGATTACTTGATAACAAGTAATAAGAGTGTTTACAGGAGTTTCTGGACTTCCTTCTAAGAGAATTTGAATCTGATCATTTGACAAGATGGTTTCTTGCAGAATCAACATATCACATCTCTGAATCTGTAGATCACGCAAGGACATAATCTTCTACATCTAACACTGGGGCAATACACCTCAAACTCTCTTGAGTGCTTTCCATACTGGGTTGCCCTGGATAGCAAAGTGACCTCTACCTATAATAGACAGCACATTGCTTTTTTGTTCTAATGATACAGTGTCTATGGCTAGGTTATTTGCATAAGTCTCTGTACATATCAGAACAATGCTTCTTGGTGATGAAGAGAAGAACTGAGCCTTCAAAAATATTGATAAGTTCATTGCACACTCTAATCTTAGATGAAATAGGTGTGCTAAACACATTATTTTGACACATGCCCAGGCCACATAACATGCCAGGAGGACAGCATGCAAATAGTTTTAAACTAATTCTATATTTTGTTATTATAATCCAGTTATGTGGCTTTTATAATATGCTTCCCATCTTTTCTTCCTACCCATTCATTTTCAGAAATGCTTTATCTCATTTTGAATTCCATGAAGTCCTATGGAAGTTAAAAAAATGCACAAGAAGAGATTAAAGTGGGCTGAGTGGAAGCTACATTGACACTCTCCCAGGACCAAACTGGAATTACACCTAAAATATAGAAAAATCATCCTGAATAATCAACTGCAACTGGAGATGAGCTGGAGAGCACACTCATAACCAAGGAGGAAAAGTAGAGACTGCATAGAGACTGGTAGGAAGTATGGAGCATGAGAGGACTCGCTGGGCTCCCACCGGCAGCAGTTGAAGGTCCCAAGGGATATCTCAGCTGTGGGGGGCTCCCACTGAGGACTCTGGAACTTAAACCCCAGGCTAGGCTTCCTAGCCAAGAGCACCAGAACTGAGAAAGGTGCCCACATAACATCTAGCTGTGAAAAGCATCCGGGTTTCTGTCTGCCAGGGAGAGATGGCTGGAAATGCAGGCACCCTCTTAAAGAGCCAACACACAAAGTTTCATGTGCAGCACTCACCTTGGGCTCTAGCAGAAGGAAGGCAGAGTGCACTGGAGCTGTGTGAGAAGAACCTAGGGTTGTAGGCTCTGAAGATAGAGCTCAGAGGGCACCCCTCTGGATTCCTGTGCCAAGTCATTCCCCCATACTGCAGAGGCAGACATTAACTTTCCAAGCAGCTTTTGCCTGAGGGAGAAGCAATTGCCCCACCCAGCAGGAAAACTTCTCACCCTGCCCAGAGGAGTTTCTACCACCTGAGGCTCATTAAGAGAATCAGATTAATCAGCCTGCTCCCACAGGCAGACCTCAGAGTGCTTTGAGTCTTTGCCTGATCTGCTTTTGGACATGGGTCATGGAAAAGCAGAGTTTGGTGTGCATGTTGGTCCTCTCTAAATGCACCCAGCTCCAAAAGAGGGGACCTCCAGGTGTGGGTTGTTGATACCTCTAAATAGGGTACTCAAAGCCAGTCACAAACAGCATATAACCTTGGTAAGCTCAGAGACTGTCCAAAAAAACTGAGAGTCCTAGCAAGCCTACCTGATACATAGAAACAAACCCAAAAAGGCAGCCAAAATGGGGAGACAAAAAAATAAGCCCCAAATGAAAGAACAAGAGAAGTCTCCAGAAAAAGAGCTAAATGAAATGGAGATAAGCAATCTATCAGATATAAAGTTTAGAATACTGATTGTTAGGATGCTCAACAGCATGAAAAAATGATATGGAAACTATGAAGGAAATGAAGAATGACATAGCAGAAATAAAAGATACATTGGAAGGAATAAACAGCAGATTAGAGGAAGCTGAGGATCAGATCAGCTAATTAGAAGACGGTAGAAAAAAATCACTCAATCAGAGATCCAAAAAGAAAAAACAATTAAAAAACAAGAGGACAGTCTAACGGAGCTGTGGGACAACATGAAACATAACAATATTCACACCATAGGAGTGCCAGAGGAGGTCAAAAGTAAGCAAGGGTTAGAGAAACTGTTTGAAGAAATACTGTCAGAAAACTTCCCTAACCTGGTCAAGGAAAAAGTCACACAAGTTCAGGAGGCACAGAGAATCCCAAGCAAGAAGAACCCAAAGAGGCCCATGAACAGACACATCATAACTAAAATTCCAAAAATTCAAGACAAAGAGAGAGTATTAAAGGCAGCAGGAGATAAGCAATCTGTTACTTACAAAGGAGCTCCCATAAGGCTGTCAGCTCACTTCTCATCAGAAACTCTACAGGCCAGAAGGGGATGGCATGAAGTGTTCAAGGTAATGAAAAGCAAGGATATGAAACCAAGACTATTGTATCCAGCAAGGCTATCATTCAAAATAGCTGTGAAATAAAGAGCCCCCCAGACAAAAAAAAAAAAAAAGGCTAAAAGAGTTTATCACCACCAAACCAGCATTGCAGGAAATGTTAAAGGGACTGCTGTAATTAGAAGTAGAAATAGAAGCATTGTAAGAAATGTTAAAGGTACTGCTGTAATAGGAAGAAATAGAGAGACAAACATAGGCATAAAGAATTAAAATGGCAATAAATAAAGACCTATCAATAATAACCTCAAGGACTTTAAGGGAGAGATCAACAGTAATACAGTTATGGTCGTGGACTTTAACACCCCACTGAGTTCACTGTATAGATCTTCCAGACAAAAAGTCAACACAAAAGCAGTGACTAAATGACACACTAGATCAAATGGATTTAATTGGTATTTGCAGAACATTTCACCCCAAAGCTGTAGAATATGCATTCTTCTCAAGTGCACATGGGTCATTCTCAAAGATAGACCACATGTTAGGACACAAAGCCAGTCTCTACAAGTTCAAGAAGATTGAAATCATATCAAGCATCTCAGATCACAAAGGCATAAATTGGAAATCAACTACAGTAAAAACACTCAAAAACATTCAAACACATGGAGGCTAAATAGCATGTTATTAAACAATGAATGGGTTACCCATAAGATCAAGAAAGAAATAAAAAACTTCCTGGAAACAAATGAAAATGAACACACAACAACCATAATCTATGGGACATAGCAAAAGCAGTCCTAAGAGGGACATTCATAGCACTGCAGGCCTACCTCAAGAAGCAAGAAAAATTTTTAGTAAACTATCTAACCCTACAACCTAAAGAATTAGAAAGCTCCCCTGTGCAGCCCTCTGGACCAGGGCTTTTGTTTGCTGGGAGTTTTATTACTGCTTCGATTTCATCGGTTGTTATTGGCCTATTAAGGTTTTCTGATGCTTCCTGATTCAGTTTTACATGATCTCACTCATATGTGGAATCTAATGAACAAAATAGACTGAGGAACAAAATAGATCCAAAGACGTAGAAGCATGGAAAAGACTGATGAATCTCATTGGGAAAGCAGGGGTGGAGGAGTAGGTAGGGGTGATTAATCCAAGAATTTATAAGCATATATGCATAACCCATGGACACAGTGAACAGTGTGGGGAAGGTCTGGGGGGGCAGATGAGGGGTGGAGGGGATTAATGGGGGGGAAACGGGGGATATCTGTAATACTTTCACCAATAAAGATTTTTAAAATACACAAGAAGTCATTCAGTTAGGGAGCTTTGGGGCCAAATCAATTTCTTTATTGAGAAAGCCCTGCTTGCTTTCACAAACGTAAGTCTGTTTCTACTCTTCTGGTAGCAATGTAAGGAGTAAACACACCACTTCTTTTCCATTCTCTCTTTCTGGCTTCAAAAATTATTTTCTTCAGATTTCACCACATTGTGTTTCTGGAAAAGGATACATTCCTTTTCCTCTGAGGTCAGCGGGAAATGACCATTTTGTAATTAAATAGTATGACTATATTATAAGTAAATTTAGAAGTAGAACAAAGCGGATGGTGTTCACAACTGCCCAGTGTGATATTTTCTCTGTGATATAAGGAGTCTGCTGCTCTAGGTGAGAGACACGGAGAGAGATTAAGGGAGAATGGTAAAGCTTTAAACCAGCAGCCATGGGAAGGGGCATCAGGAGCTGTCTATGACTAAGCAAAAGGATTGCTGAGCAGCAAGGAAAACTAGCTGTGTTTGGAGACCATCTATTTGTAGTGGTTTCAATTTTTAGTACTTTGTCAAACTGAAAAAATGGCCCCAAACCTCCACTCTTATCTACACCCACTCCCCTTGCAATGTGACATTGCAGCAACTCCTATTAAAAGGTGAAGTCTATTTCCCTACTTGAAGGGACCTTGTAGACTTCCACTCTCCTTCCTGGTACCCTGCTGCCACCAAGTGAACACACCCAGGCTGTTCTGCTAGATAAAGAGAGACACAAGGTCTAGTTGTCCTTGACACCCCCATTACTCTGGCTGAAAGCAAGCCAGTCCTCAGAAGTAGGAGCATCTCCCTGACCTGAAGCTGACTGCAGATGCATGAGGGAGACCAGCCAGGACAGAAGAAGCTCTCAACTGAGCCTGGACTAAATTACCAACACTCAGAATCATGAACTAAATAAAAGGTCGTTGTTATAAGTCATTAAGTTTAGGGGTGCTTTTTAATATAGAAATTATCTAATAATTCAGAGGTATGCGATTTTCAAAAAACAACCACCACAACAACAAAAACAACCTACAAACCTTGAATCAGGGTTGGTGAATAAGTAGTTGAATTTATTTAATCAGCATCTTGGAGTCTTTCAGAAGGTGGGCAACAGGACAAAGGGACAAGAGATTAAAGGAGTTCCAGAGAGTGTCTGTAAAGCAATCAAACATGGAGTCCAGATAGGCAGGGGATAGAAATGAAGCCATGAATTGTCTGATACAGTAGACTAAAATTGGAGAAAGAGGAAGAAATTATGGGACTAGAGTAACAAACATATGCCTTGACTCTTCAGACATGCCTTGAACACAAATGCTGGTGAACAAACAAGCAAACCTTCCTTCTAAATCTAAACTGTTCATTATTTATTAACTATCACCTTGGTTGCAAAAAAGTGGTTAATTTAATATATGTGTCTGAACACTGTAACAAGAATTCCTAAAAGAAATAGATATTTTTTAAGATGCACATTATACTTGAAGAATTAATGACATACTAAATGTATTCAAGTTAGCATATTATGATAAAAATGTCATCCATTTGAATGCAATTTTTAGGGAACATGATAATTAGTCCTAGCTTGCCTTGAAAAGAACACATTATTTATGCTTTATGAAAACAGGAAAAAAATAACAGAGTGTGCCATTTGATGGGATCCTTTGGTCTGAACATGAGAAAGAAGACAAAGGAATAGTAATTTGCTCTCCATATGCTTCTGAAAACCTTACAACTTATGAAATGAATTGAATTCAACAGTACTTACCCAAAGCCAGTTGGCTGTCAATAAGTATATTTGCATGTTTATTTACTGCATAAGAAGCAGACTTCCTCGAGAATTACTGAAAATCATGTACTGTACTTCCAAAAATGGAAGGAAATATAACTTCCAGTAAATACCCCACAAGATTCTCTGCTAACTACCAGCCCAGTCATCTGTCTGAGCAGCTTGGCATGGCCAAGATATTGCAATGAGGATAAGAAAAGTCTCTGGTGACTTAATATCCAATATACAAATTTCCATCCTGTGTGCACAACAGAAAATTAGTTTGACAGCTACAAAATTCATCCCCTAAGAACTGGCTGGTTTTTATATTATGAATGAGCCAGATTCATTTCCTTACTAAGAAAATCCTCTTTATATCCACAAGTAGCCATCTAATTCTATTTCTTCTAGCAGTAGAATAGGGGCGCTCTCTAAGTCTCTCTATAAAACAGCAGTTTTCTCAAGCTCTATCTTCATATATTTCTCCTTATCTCCAGGTCTCCCCCACCCCTCTCTCTCCCTTTCTTTCTCATTGTGAGCTATGTCCCTCTGTGTCTGGATGCCTAGTAATGGATGAGTTCAACAAGCATGAACTGCATTCTCCTACTGGTTGGGAGAAACTATCTTCTGAGAAAAATAATCCCCCTCCCACAGACATATCCTTGGCAAAAGAAACACCAAGTCTACTTCAGTATCCATTTGCAGACACTTGCCTCTCTAGTCTATCCCTTCAATACAAAATAGGAAAAGAAAAAGGCAAAGGAGCTAACATTTACTGAGCACCCAACATTTTGCCAAAATAGGGTACAATCTTTTGCATAATACCATTTGATATTTCTAACAAGCCTATAAATTAGATATGAGCAGCCCCAATTTATGGATGAGAAAATCAATGCTCAAAGAGGAGAAGAAATCAACTCACAATGGCACAGCTAACAAGGAGCAGAACAGAGATTCAACAAATGTTGTCATTGACCTAGATTCAGGACAACACCCTAGAAGTCATAACTACTGAACTACATACACATGCATGCACACATATAGGCTGCAAAACAGTTTTTCATTTTTCCCCCTGAAATAGCACATATTGCAGTAGAAAGAACACTGAAATAAAAGTTCTGGGCTCAGGTTTTTAGCTCTAGTTCTTCCCCTAATTTGTTTTTGTAACCTTTGTGAACATCTTAAATTTTCTGGGCCTAATATTTCTCATCAATTAAACAAGGATATGGTATGCCGTGATTTCTAAGTCTCTTGTCACCCTAAAATACCTTCACTTCCTCTGCTTCTCTTAATTATTGCAAGTCATTATAAAGTATATTGTATGCACCAGTTAGCATTTTTAGAACACGTCCTTCTGAAAAACAGAACAACTCTGAGACAGCGAGTTCCTTTTGTATTTGAATTTTTTGTCTTACATCCTGTTGTCCTCATACATGATTTAATACTAGTCAATAGCTGTCAAACTCAACACCCCTACACAATCTCTTTCCACTCATCCATTTCGGGATGTAGTCCATTTCTTATGCCTGTACTAACTCTGTGTTTGTAATGCATTTGAGGGGCACGTTATTGGAGAGTTTCTGCTCACAGAACCACTCCTTGGAGAAAGCTTTTGGTTTTTTGCAAGACTGCCTATGCTTCAGAGCAGTGCATTGGGAGAAGGCCTCCTCCACACCAAAAGGTATATTCTAAGCAGGGGTTTAGCATCTGGAAAGGAAATACCATTATGAGCACACAAATGAAATACACAGAAATGTTTGATCAGAGAGAGTACTGGAATCAGAGTCAAGGGACCTGAACTTGAGTTCAAATACAGCTACTACCTAGATGTTTAATCCTGAATAAGGCAGTTGACCTTTCAGGCTTTAATTTCAATGATTAAAATGATCTTCCAAAGACAATGAAATATTTGAGCATAAAATAGGTGCACCTAAACAGCTCTGGTTTCCCCAGACCATTCATTATCCCTCTCTCTCATCTCTACTCAAATATCTAACACCTGTTCTTTACTTCCAATTTCACTAAGAAAACAATGATAAGAAAACATTCACAAGCTTCCAACATCAGATCTCCTCATCTGCCTGCATCTGTGCTCATATACTCTGACTTCTTTCCTATTACAGTGAAAGAAACAAGTCCAAAATAAGATCAGCCATTCCGTTTGTGCTCTGGGTCCTGAGACCCTGGTACTTTCTCGAAGGCTGTGGTCCTACAGCTGTCATCTTCCTCCCTGTATTACATACTTCGCCCTCCTACTGGATCATTCCCATCAACAAACTTGTTCTCATGTTCTAGGGTATCTCTTCTTAAATTAACAAAATAAAAGCGCCTAAAATAAAAACATTTTGGCCCATGTCCCCCTCCAGATAACTTCCAATTATCTTTACAGCAAACCTTCTTTAAAGAGCAGTCTATATTTTCCTCCAGTCTTTTCTGAACTGACTCAATGATCATTTTCTCTCCATGAATTATTCCATCTCCTACCACACTTGATAGAGCGGACCACTCCATCCGTCCCTGGCTTTGTGACATCAGGCTGCCCCGATTTCCCTCCTATTTCAATGGTTGTTTCATCTCAGAGCTCAATATACTCTCTATATATCTAACTGTGTTCTCATGATGGTAAACATCATCAGTGTCCTAACAACTCCAAAATTTATATCTCCACCTCAAACTTCCTCAGTGAACACCAGGCTCATATATCTTCTTGCCTACTCATTATCTGGAAGGGTATTATAGGGTAGTGCTGCAGGATATGGGCTTCCTATACAATTCCAGCCAATGACTGAACATGACAGTTGTTTAAGAAACTCATCATTCCTGACAGTGCAAGTCCCCTCTGTGAGCAGCCTTTGCACTAGAGCTCCCCTCGGCCATGACAGAGAACTTTCTCAGAGCTGCACCCCAGCCTGTGGCGATATTTTACTGAAGGCAGCCTGTCATCCAAATGTGATTCCATAGCAAGTACTCTCTTGAAGGGAGATTTGATTGGCCCACAAAGGCTACAACTTAAAGCTCAGAGATACCACCACTGGTAGAGAAGTGCATATTACTCAGAGGTCTGAGTTTCAGTTAGGGGTGGGGGTGGGAGTGGGACTCCTTCTCTAAGCTTTGAAGTTTTAATCATTCAGCCTCTTTCCTTCCCAGCCCTAGGGGTGATAGCTACTTCCGGTATTTGCTACTTTCATGATTCTTTAGAATTCTCTTTTGACCCTTTCAGTCAGTTACCTGATTAACGAATGTATACCAGGATTTAAAAATCATTATTTTAAATTTTCTCTGTTCAAATAAATGGCATTTCTCTCCTGAATGGACCCTACCTGATGAGAGCATTATATAATGACTTTTTCTTTTGGAGGATGAGGAGTCAACTTTATTTCACCAACTGAGCCACATCTCCTATACATAAACCTATTCCTTCCTCCCTATCCCACAACATTAGTTACATTCATCACAACTAAAGCATACATCAGTTCAATGTTTATTATTTTGACTATGTTAAAAACTACTCTCAACCGAACCTTACAGTCTATTCTTTGATTATGTTTCTTTTCCTAATCAGGGCTTTTTGGTTTTGTTTGAGCTATTGTCTTGATTGCCATATATTACACTTTTCTTCACCTCTACCAGCATATATTGTCCCAATACACTCCGATACATTTTTAAAAAATACATATCTTTATTGATTTCAGAGAGAGGAAAGGAGAGGGAGAGAGAGAGATGGAAACATCAATGATGAGAGAGTCATTGATCAGCTGCCTCTTGCACGCCTCCTGCTGGGGATTGAGCCAGCAACCCGGGGATGTGCCCTGACCGGGAATCGAACCCCTATCGCCTGGCCCCTAGGTCAACGCTCAACCGCTGAGCCACGCCCAGCTGGGTTTCCGATACATTTTTTATTTTATTATCATCACTGTCTCAATGCCTTCTCCCCTAGACCTTTTCATCTCCTCCAGGAATTCCAGTTGTTCCCTAGGCCCACTGCATAGAAGTTTTCTGGGGAATTCCTATTACCAGCTCCCATCACCCTACAGATACTTGTAGCCACCTTTTGGCATGTTGGATCTTCTGTTTACATGTGCTTATAAACAGGTTCATCTCAAATGCAGAATACAGCAGCTGATCAACAGCGTCCATCAATATCATACATGTTAAGGCAAAAATAAATGAACATGAAGTGTGTAAAAATTTTAGCTAAAGTGATGGAAAAGTCAAGGCAGGCAAAATATACTAACAAAATGACAGATTATGAAGTGACTTTTAGACCTCAATACACACTCCATCTTCTTCAACACTGGTCCACAGGAGCCTGGATAACAGGAGAAATTTGCCAGGTGTTCATCCAGTAGAAAAGTAATTTCAAAGAAACTGAAATGCCCATTTCAATTATGTGCTCAGATTATGTTGAGAACAGTAATATCACCATTAGATAAGAATGTTTGTAATTGTGCTTCATTATGTTGAATCTGCAGAAAATGTAATGAACCAGAAACCTGCACTTGTATGCACCTGTTTCTGTTTGGAAATTGAGATATTGGCCAGGTCTATGTGACAAGGGTAACTAGGACAGGAAATGTCTGCTGCTTTAGTAACCAAACTAACTTGGCTTAATTGATTTGAATCTCATTTTTAAATAGAGTCACATAGAAGTACATGCTAGAGCTGAGGTAAAAAGACAACGAAACAATTTTAAAAGAGGGGGGAAAGAATAGGCAAAAATGCCAACGAGAAAGGAAAGAATAGACAAAAATGCCAAGGAGAAAGATATGATATCAAGTTCAATTCACCCAAAAATGGCATCATGTCATGCAGGAGAAAAACGAAGCTTAACTAATTGCTGAAGACTGATTACAACAAAAATTTGCCTGATTCAAGCGGCAAAAATGTGTGGTTTGCCTCTTGAGGGAAGAAGAGAGGACCATCAGCTGTTTTGACAAGAGGAGAGGAATTACACGCTTTAAACAACTGACCTGAGTTTGTGACAGAATCATGATGAAGTTAAAATGAAGCTTAAATAACAGTGCCAACTGCACAATCCTTTTAGGACTTGAAAGTCTCCCTTTTAAAACTAAACCTCCCAAACTGGTTAAGACTAGCTGCGCCGCTTTCTGTTGTTATTTTAAAAGCTACCACGAGGGGGCGATATGTTCAGGCCTAGCTGCGGCTTCTTTTCCATTTAAAACCTCACAGTTAAGGCTTTTTCAGGCAACAGTTCAAATTTGTCTGCATTGCAAGTGAGTCTGCGTGGCCCTGCAGCCCAGAAAATAGGAGGCGTCCGCTGACGTCCAAAAACTTACATAACACTGTATACGTCATTGCAGTGGCTCTCAGCCCTGACTGCACTGGCGTCACCTAGGGTGCTTTAAAAAAACAAATACTGATGCCCAGAAAATGTCTCAGGGTAGGGCCAGTATCAGTATATTTTAAAAAGTCTCTCAAGTGAGGCTGTCCCAGATGAGCACCCCATGCAACCCAGCCTCAGGGTATTAGAAAATACTATTTAGACGTTTGAGGGTTTCCCGTTTGTGTGAGTGCCCTTTCCTTATTTTGTCGTCTCTCATGAAGGCCTTTCAGGGAACCTTATAATGAGGTTGCCCCTCGAATCATCTATTGCTCTTCGTTTTAGCCCAATACTTAAGACCGAGCTGCCTAGGAGCCTACTTTTATTATGTTTATTCTCATCTGGAAACCTGAATGCTTTTTAAAGGGGGCGATGCTGTTTCATTCTTATCTCTACTGAATTCGTGCTAGGCAACCTGTAAGCAGAGGACGGTTGCAAGCTGTCATTTCAGTTCAAGGCCACAAGCAGGGCTTTAATATAAGAAGCAGAAGTGCAGAGCCTGTGAACAATGATTGAGTTAGCGTGGGGGTGGGGGTGGCGGTGGGCGTGGGCCTGCTGTGATTAACTCAGATCCCATCACTTCAATTTTAACTTCGTGGGCACCACAAAAATAAAACACTTTGGAACCCAGAGTGGGTCTTGGTGAAAAAAATGAAAGGTTTGTCTTCAAAGCCGTTAAAACCAAATCTGAAAATCAAATTTTGACAGGTAGCAAAAGGCAAGGCAGAGGCGTGCTACGGTTCTGTTGCTACAGTTTGGGCTAAGGTGACAGTCTGGTTTACCCAGGTTGTCTATCGTTTTACTAGTACATATTACGGGGCAGAAAGAGGCTGTGTAGTCAGACAGATGCACTTTACAATCCTCATTTTATAAATCGCTTATTAGGCAGCATAGGCAAAATACTAAACCTCTCTGGGCCTCTGTTTTCTCCTGTCTGATAATGGGGATAATCACTACATCACAGAACCGTGTGGATGAAATGGAGCAACAAATATAGAGACAAAGCCATGACCGGGTGCTCAATGCAAGGCAGCTGGTATTAAAGGCTATTCTAATAATTGACATTTCTAAGTCTAGGAAGTCTACCGCTGCTGCAATTGCCACTGTCGCTGGTTGTCCATTGCTTGCTCCCTAGTCAAGTCCAGAGTGGTTAGTGCCTCATTACAAGCCTTACCCTCTCGGATGTTTCCCACTCAGCTGCTATTCATCATCCTCCCACAAACCACCTTTCCCCAGGGCTTAATCAGGATGCATCGGGGAAACAACAAACAGGGGTCTTAAAAACACACAAACAAACAATGAAACAAAGGCATGTGAAATGTTAGTGGCATCATGTTTAGCATTTGCACATCTTTTGAAATTCTTTAGCAAATTGATTTTCAATGAACATTTCACTGCCAGATTGGGGTGGCTCTGTTTTACAGTATTATTCTGACCCTTTCTCATCCAGAAGCAAGGAAAAAAGCAGTATGGGACAGAAAGTATAAATTATACTATATTGAAATTGTATGTTTATCTTAACATTTGCTCATTTGCATCCAAGTTATCTGGGTAAGCTGCTCACAAATGGAGACCGTGTCTAGTTCTTCTTTGCATTCTGGTCAAGCTCGGCAACTAGTACCGACGAAATGCAAATTAAAATAAGATTATCCATCCATCAAGTTGGCAAAGTCTGAAAGGTAATAAATACCGCAATGCTGGCTACAATCCAGACGTTTCTGAATTCAGCAATATGTTCACAAAGCCTTAAAAATGTCCATGCCCTTTGACATGGCAATTTCATTCATAGTACTTTGACATAAGGAAGATTTGATGAATGTTCAAAGATATATTTTCAGTCTTCACATTTTGTTGTTATAATACAGAAAAATAAAATAGGACTACAATGGAAGTTTGTTAAATAAGGAATAGTGCATCCATATGGTGCATCTATATAACCATTAAACATGATGTTAAAGGAACTATTTCCTGGCTTTGAAAAGATATGTTCACAATATGTTAAGTGATAAAAGCAGGACACAATAGCATGATCTCATTTAAAAAAAAAAAAAAATTTATATGTACCTAAAACTATTCTGGAAGACTGGAAGCATATACTCTAAAATATTAACAATCATTATCTTTAAATGATGGAATGACAAGGGATTGTTTCCTTATTTATACATTTCAGCATTGTTTAATTTCTATAGTTATCATGTATTACTTTTTACTCACCTAAAATCTGAGTACTGAAATATTCAGCTAAATAGAAAACTACAAAAAGTAATGAAACAGGCACCTTATGAGCTGTATCTAAAATAGATACTAACATTTTGCAAAATCTTCTCTCTCAATGAAAAGAAATGATACAGCTAAACTCCCACTCCCCATTCTTTCCTGTTTTCTGCTTCCCCATACTTAAGCACTACCCTCAAAGTTGATTTGTATCATTTCAGTGAATAATACGATTTTCTGCATAAGTATAGTCATTGTTATTATTTTATTTTAAATTTTTACAGATTGTTATCATCATCATTATCATCATCATCATCATCATAATTACCACTTTAGCTAAGCTTTATCAAGCCATCTAACTAGTATTAACTCATTTCATTACACCGAATCATCCCACTATACATATTGTTTCACAACTTGCTTTTTTCACTCTGCATGTCTTTTTATTTATTTTTAAATTATTATTATTTTTTGTCAGAGAGAGGAAGGAAGAGGGAGAGAGATAGAAACATCAATGATGAGAGAGTCACTGATCGGCTGCCTCTTGCACGCCCCCTGCTGGGATCGAGTCGGAAACCCTGGGCCTGTTCCCTGACCGGGAATCGAACCTCAATCTCCTGGATCCTAGGTTGATGCTCAACTACTGTGCCACTCTGGCTAGCCAACTCTGCATGTCTTTTATACATAGGAAAATAAACTGTTACTATTTTTCTAATGAAATGTTATTGTTCTAAACCTCCTTATGAAATTATCTTTATTTTTTCTTCTTTGAGATTATTCTCTGAGTGGAACTGTCAGGTCAAAGAGAATAACTAATTGTATAGCCTTTTAGATGTTTCAGGACACTCACCAGTTGACCATGTTCCAGGCAAAGTAACGTGAAATCAGTTCTTTACAATATGGTCAAAATTGACTTGGTTAAATTTTATATACGCTAAAGTGATTCTAATTTGCAATTATATAATTGCTATTGAGGCTAAAATTTTCTCTTTTGGTTAATTAATTATTTTGTTTTGTATTTGTAAAAATCCTGTTCACTCATTTGATTACATACTCAATAGTATTTTATCTGTGGTCATAGTCATGTCTTAAACCTCAGTAGGGTTTAGTCTAGAATTCAAAATTTTCTGGTATGTTTTATATATGCATAATATATATCATATATATAATAATCTTATGTCAACAAAATATATAGATAATTAGTACCAACACCCCTTTCTTTTTTCATTAGAATATGTGGCATTAGGTAGATAGAGACATACTGTCCTTTAGGTGCTGTGGAGTAGTATTTTGCTTTCAGGAAAAAATCCCTACTGATGTTTGAGAGCAAAATATTGATACAGAAGAATGCCCTTATATTGCTGTAAGTTTTTTTGTTTTCTTTCAATTTTATTTTCTATTTGTTTTAGGTGTACAGATTAATGATTAGAGAGTCATATACTTCACATAGTGCTCCCCTTAATATTTCCAGTATCCACCTGGCTCCATATATAGTTATCACAATATTATTGACTATGTATATACTTCACATCCCCAAGACTATTCTGTAACTACCAATTTGTACTTCTTAATCTCTTCACCTTTTTCACTCAGTCTCCCAAACCCCTCCCATTTGACAACCATCAGTTATCTCTCTATGTCTATGAGTTTGTTTCAATTTTGTTTGTTCATTTATTTTGTTCTTTAGATCCCATATATAAGTGAAATAATATGAAATACATATATATATATATTACATCCACAGGCAAATCTTTAGTCAAGACATTTCTCATGGTTTCAACTTGAGAAATGAGGTTTCATCCGTCTATTTAATAACCTAATAACAAAAGCAAAATGAGAACTGCCCTATCCTCCCATTTGCATTTGATCCCAGTCTTACCCCCACTCTTAGTAAAGTTTCAAGGCCCAATATTACATTCAATTCTTGTTGAGAATTTTTTCCCCCACACATGGCATCATCTCTCTCACACCATACATATGTACCTGGCCTCTCATATCAAGTCACCCTGTGCTACTTAAAGCCTTAAAAGAGGAGGGAGGGGGAAATGGGGGACATCTGTAATACTCTCAGCAATAAAAATAACTAACTAACTAAATAATAAAATAAAACAATGAAAAACTAAATTAAAAAAAAGAGGACAGGTAACAGTGAGTTGAGAGGTAAATACAAGGTAATAGAGGAAGTATTGCTCACCGTTTGTCATTTTCACAGAAGCAACCTGAGGATTTCTGGGTCCATATGAAATAACATTGAATAAACTGCCATAAGATGTGAAGATTTTATTTTAAATTTTTTTATTGTTCAAAATATTACAGATGTTCCCTTTTTTCCCCATTGACCCCTTCTACCCTGCACCCCCACCCCCAGGTCTTCACCACAATATTGTCTGTGCCCATGGGTTATGCATATAATCATAGAAGTTCTTTGGGTAATCTCTCCCCACCCACCCTCCCCACTTTCCTCTCTCTCTAAAATCAAAAACAGACATATAAATTGTTTCTAAAAAAGATACAAATTCAAAAATTTGTAATGATGACTTATCTATCACTCAGATATTATGCAGCAAGGTTAACACTTAATACCCGTGGGGCCTAAAAATCTTGTAAGTTAAAAGAATTCATTTTGTGGAAGGGATAGTTAACAACTTGATCCCACAGATTTTCACTGTTCCAAGGAGTATTATAAGCTATGTCCTCCATATGTATATTCCATGTTTTTAATTTAGAAAGATATTTATGACAGTTAATAGACCTCTGAACTATGGTCTTTGTGGTTTACTGAATCTCAGGTTATAAAACCTATGCTTTTTTAGTTCACTAAAGACTCAATATCTTATAGAAGTTAAAAGAATGGGCATTGAAACCAGATTGCCTGGGACCGAATCACAGATCTGCCATTTGGTTGTGTGACCTTGGAGAAGTTATTTAACCTCTCTTTGCCTCAATATATGTATCTGTAAAATGGAGTTAATAATCATACCTACTTCTTTGGTTGTTAAATGAAGATTAAATGAGTCAATAAGCATAAAGGTTTTTGAACAGAACGTGGTACAGAATAAGTGCTACCTTAAGAATTGGCACTAGCCATTCTACAAAGTACAATCTTGGTTTCTGAAATTTCTTTAAAGAAACCCTTAATTCTCAAGTCTGGGAGTATTTAGAACAGAATCACTTTAAATGTAAGTTTATATAGTTTTGATACTTTTTGTCTTTGTGTTTTCTTTTTGTTTGCTTTGTTTTTAAATTTGATTTAATTGTAGGTCAGAATGATCAACAAGGTCTAGAAGTTTGTTCTTTAACTTATTTTTATTTGAGGAGTAAAATTTCCATAAATTTTCCTTATGAAAACAGTGTTATCAGTTTAATTTGCTGGCAAGAATGCTAGCTATTCAATTACCATTTGCATTGCTTATTTTCTTGACAGCTTATGGATCATTTTTATTGCTATTTCTGTTTTTTGTTGTTGTTGTCGTTTTTGCCATGAATTTGCTTTTCTTTCCAATACTCACGATTTTGTCCTGACATTTAGTTCTTCAGGAATTTACCTGTTAACAGCTGTCAGAATTTAATCTCACTGTCAAAAACACCAAGAAAATGTAATCTGCAGAGCAGAAGATTCAGAAAGATAAGATGTTCAGAAAGAGCAGAGAAGTCCTTAACCATAGGTCATCTTAACAAGCTTGATGCTCTTCTACCTGGATTGTGAAAGACCATTTAAGATAGAGGGCAGGGTTAAAACAAGCAGCTTACAAATATTAGAGGAACACCTACAGAGTTGGATTTTTCATTTGCTTCTTTCTCACTGATGACAGTTTTGCTACTACTTATTAAATCCGGAAATACTGAAAAAAAGCTGGAGAAATAAGAAAGGTCCTTTCAACTTAACCCCCTTTGTCCTTGAAAATTCTGTTTTTGAGATTCAACTAAAGTTGTAATAATGTAATTGGCTATTAACTTATGTATATACAAGAAGGCAAGCAGTGTGCTAGATAAGTAGTTTGCATATTTAATTTTTTAAAAAATATATCTTTATTGATTTCAGAGAGAGGAAGGGAGAGGGAGAGAGAGAGAAATATCAGTGATGAGATGTTCATTGATTGGCTGCCTCCTGCGCGCCCCCTGCTGGGGGATCGTGCCCACAACCCCGGCAGGTGCCCTGACCGGGAATCGAACTGTGATCTCCTGGATCTTAGGTCAATGCTCAACTGCTGGGCTTCCCCTTTCTTTCTTAATAAAAATGTATATCTAAAGAATAGCTAGGCTATAAGAAAAAAATGGTACTACATTATACGTTTGAGCCAATATATAATGACATACTATATCCATTTTTATAATATCATCAAGAATATTTTTCTGAACTTTGCCTACTCATCTCTCCTCCTTCCCCAAACCTGGCAGCCACTGACCTTTTCATTGTACCCACATTTTTGCCTCATCCAGGAATGTCATATTATTGCAATCATACAGTATGTAGTCTTTTCAGATTGGCTTCTTTCACTTAGTAATGTGCATTTAAGGTTCCTCCATTTTTTTTTTTTTTTTTCGTGATTTGACAGCTCATTTCGTTTTAGCGCTGAATAATATTCATTTGTCTGGATGTACCATAGATTATTTGTCTCTTCACTTACTAAATGACATCTTGGTTGCTTCCAAGAGTGAACCCTACTGTAAACTATAGACTTTGAGTTATTATAAATCTCTGTACATCTCTCTCAATTTTATTGCAAACCTAAAAGTGCTCTAAAAATTATGTCCTCTAAAAAAAGGTAATATCTTTGGGAAAGCAAATATACAGCTAGGTAATTGTTGAATGGGGAAATGGTTTTAAATATAAATAGCTACATAAAATGACATCTTTGAAATATAAGTAACAGGCTAATTTTATAGAAGCAACAGTAATATCACCATGTGAACTATGGACAAAATAAAAATACAAATTTACACAGAAAAAAGAAATATCTGAAATAAAAATGAGATTCATTTAATAACTAGTCAAGTGTAACACATAAATTATTGTAACTAACAACAGGAGTAATTGATGCTCCTGACATTAATATCAATTAAGAGATATCCAGGTATAAAAGGTAGATCATAAGAAAGACAGAGATAGACATAGAGAGGGAGTGTGTGCTGTTCTGTCTGTTGCAAGGGCAGGGGAACAGGAGAGACGAGTTCAGGAAGTAGAGATTGTTCCAGAAGCCTAAAGGTAGTCAGTGAGCCGTTTCAGGTTACCCACTCACACACCTGGTAAGATAAACAGATCCAGCAACAATGCCCAGAAGATCTCATTAGTGAATTTGAAAGGGATTAGATATTAATCTTTACCTCTATCTGCTTCCTGCAGAACAGTCTGCTTGATATAATCTGCATGACTCATAAGGGTATTTGAGTCTTAGGTAAAATATAAAGGAACAGATATTTATGTATGGAAGTTAAGCTCTTATTCACATAGAAGGGCTTTCAGTCTATGGCTCTCATTATCATTATCGCCATAGGGAGTTACTGCAAACACCTCCATCTGTTGATTGTAGAATGACATAATAATATATCATGTGCTCTGATTTATGAAAACTAAGGCATATAAAGTTATTACATAGAAGATTTAATTCTAAACAATAAATCTTGTAAATTAATATATTTTAGCGAAATGCAAGCCAAATTTTCTGAGCAATTGATGTTTCCAATGACAGGCTACAAGTGGTTTGTAACTTTGGTCCCGTCTGCAAATTTTGGGAAATATTTCTTTTACTGTAAGAATCAGAGATTATAGCTAAAGTAATCCCTACTCCTCAGTGGGCTGCCAAAGCCACACAGGTTTCTCACCATGCAGGGTTTATTTTCAGCACAGGAAAGATAGAATCAACAACTGAGGCTGTCAGGAAAACAGCAGGGAAGGAACCATGATGGAAACATGTTTAAAATCATAAACGCCCCCTGCTCACTATACATTTGACAATAAACTGTCCCCTGCAGAGAACATGATTATTTGAAGTATGGTCCTTCAAAAGATTGGGAAGAGATCATTTCAAGTTGTACCGCTTGCATTCTAAAATGGATTACAACTGCCTGCTTATTGGACAGAGATTGAATTTGGCAGTTGCAGCCAAGGTTGACAAACATCTAATAGAATATTAGAGAAATTCAAGTTGTGAATTTTAAAATGAAAGAATGATGGAAAAGAGAAAGGAAGGGAAAGGGGGAAAAAAGAAAGAGAGAAAGAATGAAAGGGAGGGAAGGAAGGAGGGAAGAAGAGAATAAATCAACCTGGGATATATGAGCTGCTTTTTGCTTTGTGTGATAAAAACAAGCTATTCTAGTACTATAAAAAGAAGAGGAATTGAGAGAATAACACCTAAAAATGGTAAGTACACAACCAGTCACTTCAGTCTATCAACCAAATTAATTGTGCATTACTTGCACACTAAGAAACAAATCATTAAAGATTCAGAGATGTAAGAGGAATTATTGGGCAAAAAGGCCTAGTGGAGGTCTTTCTTGGAGATGATTTTGCATAGTAAACATTCTCTTTTACTTACACTGTATGTTCATTGTTTACTGCTGCCACCCAATTGTGTATCACAGATCAATAGAAATAACAAAAATTTCTATAGATACTTGTATTATTACTCAATGTACGTTTGAAAAGAATGGTTATACTTATTATCAAAAGGAACCCCAAGGCCTATCTTCTACCCAAATCTACCCTCGATAAAAGAGCAGGGATAACATGAAAACTAATAGTCAATTGTCAATTTTTCTACTGCTATAACTTTGCTGTTTTTTTATCCAGGTTTGTTTTGCTGACTTAAGAACATGGATTTCCCTTAAACTAATTTAAGCATTACATATAAATATTACATGTAATATATTGTCTATATATTATCAGTTTTGCTACAATGCTATAACATGGTGTCCGTGTTCCAGAAATCACTGCAATATACAAATTGTGCAATTAAAACTGCAGGACTTGCCCGGCCTGGCGTGGCTCAGCAGTTGAGAGTCGACCTAGGATCCAGGCGATAGGGGTTCGATTCCCGGTCAGGGCACAGGCCCAGGTTATGGGCTTGATCAATGACTCTCTCATCATTGGTGTTTCTATCTTTCTCTCCCTCTCCCTTCCTCTCTCTGAAATCAATAAGATATGTTTTTTAAAAAAACTGCAGGGCTTGTTGGGAAAATAGCGTTAGCGTGAAGTGCTTAAGTGTCATGTGGTTGTTCTTATTTTTCCCATGAGCCTCGCAGTTTTAGTGCATGATTATGTATAGCACAGTGACTTTTGAGAGCACATGTATTGGAAGAAATTAATGTTTCAAAACAAGCATTACAGTAAAAACTCCTGGATATGTATGTAATATATCCAACCGAGGAAAAGGCCATCCTTTCCCCACCCAGGGATTCCAAACCTAACATGTTCATTTATCCATTAACCTCTTTTATTGAAACAATCCTCATAATTTTGAGTGAACAGTAAGGTTGCTATTTTCCTATAACCAGAGTACGCAGATGGCTAGGAACTATACAGTATCGTTAAAGTAGAATGACTGAGGCGTTTCTCTTCTGATTTATTACCAAGTAACTGATATTCTACTGTGCCATTGAGACTCTGAAGAGCAAGAAAATAGAGAAAAAAAGTCTCAGAAAAGTGTAGATTGTGAATTGTCAAAGGTCAGTTCTTATTTCATAGACAGCTTTTTCTTAATATATGTACACTGTTATGCCATCGGCTGGGCTTAAAATTGTACATTGATCTTACATTATACTAAGCATATTGAGAATAAGACTAGCTTAAATATAATACTTCTGATTTTATAATCTCACAAGAGGGAAGGTGAAAGAACTGAGAGGAGTAGAGAGGAGGTGTTAATGTACAAGATGTGACCAAGTAATAACATGAAATTGAAAAGCTTAAATTACACAGAGCAAGAGAGAAAAAAATCATATCATCTCTCAAAGTTTAAATGACAGGGATTAATAGAATTTGGTTAGTTATACCTTTGTAGCTCTTTTCCCCAAAAGGAAAGATATTTTGTTGGAAAAAGTTTTATGAGGAAAGTTAAGATGCTAACCAATGGTGAGATGTAAAGCAACAGGAACCACCAGACATTGCTGGTGGGTGTGTAAAATGGTACAATCGCTTTGGAAAATTGACCATCAGTTTATAGAAAATAAACACATATCTACCCCATGATTTAGTAATTCTACTCCTAGGTTTATATCCGAAAATATATGTGTCTAAAAAAGAAAAGGTGTGTACAAGAAAGTTCAAAGCATCTTTTCCCCCCTTTATTTTATTTCTTTCCATCACCATTTATCCCCCTATTCAGAATAACCAAAACCTAAATCTAACCAAAATATAATTATATGGGGAAGTGGCTTGGATTACTCATCACCAATAACAAGAAATGAACAACACAAAGCAACATGAATGGATATTATACATATTATTTTGAACCAAATAAGCCAGACTCATGAGGCTACATACCCCATGATTACAATTATATAAACCTAAAGAACAAGGGAAAGTAATCTATGGTGGTAGAAATTAGAACAGTAGTTGTCTCTGCTAAAACAATAAATTACTATGACCCAGCAATATTAGACAATGTAAGTAAGTGATATGAGGTAGAGAAAGGAGTCTATAGATTCATGAGAAGTTGAAAGCCTCAAAAGCGGTCAGCAGTGATCTTTCCAACAAAATTTTAAGTCAAGTGGTATGGCAGTGATTGCATCTGGAGGAGAAAAGAAAGATGACAACCTTGAGATTAAAGTGGTTAAGCCATCCTTTAAAAGTATCTGGGAGCTCTATATTTGAACTAAGGTAATTAAGGGAGGCATATGAATAACTTATCTTAGCAGACTCAGAAGGGCAAGAAGTAGATAAGTTATGAAGCTGAGGAGACAAATGGTTGAATGTTAAGAATCCACACTCCAGAGGTAATGCAGTCCCACTGGCATGATATCTCTTGTTTTTAGCTATTGTAAATGAGATGGAGGGCAGATAGCAGGCCAGGAATCTGGCAGGCTAGTGAAGAGGTCTTGCCAACTTTATATACTAGCTGCAGACATGATATGGTAATATATTACTTTAATTAAATTCCTTAATATAACTTTATGCCAGAATCATTATAAGGTAGAGTGAGTGGCAAAAGAATATTGATCCATTATAATAGATATCTTCAGGGATACTATTTGCAAGACAAAGTGAAATATTAATAAATTTTTTTCATAACAAAATTACAGAGCAATGAACCAACTGGGAAAATATTTACAACATATATTACAGATAATGTGGTAATATCCCTAATCTACAAAGAACTATTAAAATTCAATAAGAAAAATATACATATCCACATAGGACAATGGATTAAGGGAATTGATTAGCAATTCACAGAAACAGAAATATAAATAGCTAATAAATATATGAAAAGTATTCAAACTAATGATTAAATAGATGATGGGTGAAAACTAAAAAAACAATATTATTCTGTTTTTATTCCTTGAAATAAGATTTATAAAATTGCCCAGCCGGGCGTGGCTCAGCAGGTTGAGCGTCGACCTGGGATCCAGGCGATCAGGGTTCGATTCCTGGTCAGGGCACAGGCCCGGGTTGCGGGCTCGATCAATGACTCTCTCATCATTGATGTTTCTATCTCTCTCTCTCCCTCTCCTTTCCTCTCTCTGAAATCAATAAAGATATATTTAAAAAAAAAAAGATTTATAAAATTATCAAGCACTTATTCAATATACTCCTATACAAACATTAAATATTTGATGTCATGGGGGAATATTTGTGATATGATCCAAATTTAAAATTTTTAAAAGTAAAAGTATTCATTGGGAAGCATGGAAAGGACGTAGGGAAAATAATGTAACAAAAAATACTTTTGAGTTGGATGTAATGTCAATTTTGTATACTTGACATCAATTTCCAATGATCTCTTTTTGCTTTAAGAAACTATTTTTTAAATTTATCTTTATTGTTGAAAGTATTATAGATG
This sequence comes from Miniopterus natalensis, assembly GCF_054644295.1. NCBI lineage: Eukaryota > Metazoa > Chordata > Mammalia > Chiroptera > Miniopteridae > Miniopterus > Miniopterus natalensis. The sequence continues at coordinate 34,068,606 of NC_142103.1, forward strand.
CCCTCTTTTTTTTCCTGTTGGCCCTTTCTTCCCCACCCCTCAGGCCTTCATTCTGGAATATTTTAAGTAATAATAGACAGTACAGATGTTACATGTGAAATCATATAATCATCCCTATTTACTTTGCCAGAATATTTTGAAGAAAAATAAAATATTATATGCCTCCTTTGTAGCCTTTGGTAGTATTACGGGCTGAATTGTGTCCCCTCACAATTCATTATGTTAATACTCTGCCACCCAATACTTTACAATGTGACTGGTTTTTTAAACATAAGGTTTTTAAAGGGGTGATTAAGTTAAAATAAGGCCATTAGAGTGGGGTGCTAACCTACTATGGCTGGTGTTTTTATAAAACAAAGAGGAACAAGAAGTCCCTGTGCAGAGAGGAACAACCATGTGGAGGGGCAGCAAGAGGGAGGGCAGCCATCTGTAAGCCAAGGAGAGAGGCCTCAGAGGAAACCAATTGCCCTAGTACCTTGAGTTTGAACCTTCAGCTTCTGTAAATGTGAGAAATTGAATTTCTTTTGTTTAAACCACCAAGTGTGTGGCATTTTCTTATGGGAACCCTAGAAAAATAATATAGTTAATACATACATATAAGATATATATATAATGATTGAGTAGTTCTTCTTTTGAGATTGGAGATTAAAAACAAGTGTCTTCTGGATCTTTCAGTTGGAAGGCCTTCTGAGAAACACAACATTGTTTCTGCTGAAAGCAGTTTAAACAGCATTTAGAAAATATGTGTAATTCCAAGTACAGAAATCTAATTTCTTACACAGATGTCATCTTTTACAAATTGATAAATGAAAAGTTTACTAGTAAAATAAACATTCTTGTAAATGATTAAATTTGAAACAAGTAACAATTCTCCCCAGTCTTGAGCCCCTTAACTAAATAAACATATAAGAAAAGTTAATTTGAAACAGATAGCTGATAAGTTTTAAAGTCAATATAAAGTTGTTATGTCTAACTCGGCAAAGTGCTTTTAAATTATAAAGTACTAAATTGGGAAAGGAGAAAGTGAGGCATTATTTTTAACTTTCCCAGAAGTCCTCTGTCTAGAAAGCCAACTATGCTTACTTGTTATATTGGAAGTTCCAGAGACAATTCTAAATCTTGTGTTCACTGCAAATTCAGACACATACTGGGTATTTCTGTCTGGAGGGTCAGCCTGCCACAGTTCTTACTTTGCAGGAGGGACTAAGCATGAGTCTCATGGGAAGGAGAGTATCTGCACACAGTGAAGCAAAAAGTCAGTCCCTCAAAACTCTGATCCTTAAACTCTTAGGAAATAAAAACTCTCTCTTGCCCTCCATCTCCATCTTGTCTCCTTCACAGGACATCTGATGGAACAAAGAACTGGACCCAAGGTGCTAGAGTATTAGGTACACAAACTTCATCCAAGAACAATGGTTTTGGGACAGTGGGGAAGTATGACTTGGAGAATATAAGAGATTCTATTCTCTAGTTCACAGGGGATTGTTGTCAGAAACCAGAGCTGGAATGGGGTTTTTAAGAAAAACAATAGAAAAATCATGATTGTTTGTGGCCTAGTAATATTTAAAAAACAATTTCAAAACAATAGCATGTATTTACTGAGCATCTACTCACACCAGGCATCTTGCAAGATGCTGTGTAAACAAAGACCAAGAAAGCATAGTTCCTGAATTTATCCCTTGAAAGAGATCAAACACAACTTTCCCTAAGAGAAATTGAATAAAAAGTCATGTGCGATTGAGTCTCCTAATCTTTTCATCTATTATCCTAACCCCTGGTCATATAAAAAAAATCTGATTTTACCAGTAAACAGTAAAGAATGCAAGAAGCCAGTGAAATTTCACAGATATTTAAAATTATACATCAAAACTATACTGATACTACGTTCTTTACTTTGTACTCTGTTGTCCAAGCCACCTTTAGCATTCATTTATTTACTCAGTAATCATCTATTGAGCTTCGTCAGTGTGATCAAGAACTGTGCTGGGCACAAGGATGCCATAGAGAGCTTAACGGAGGTTATAGTCAAAGTTAAAAGAAAGTCAATGGTAACATGCCAAATTCAAAGCATCATCTATATGTATATAAAAATTCTTATCCCTTAGCCTTTAAAACTTTAAATTTCAATTTTAAAACTTGATTAGAATACCTAAATAGATTTTGTTTGAGGCATATTCTATGGAAATGGATGATTTCTGTAAAAAGAATTACTTAGTAGCAGAAATCTGAACTGTTAATTCAAACAGCTGTTAGATAATCAAATTGTTCACAACGATTCACTTCCTCCGCTGTAACAGTAGTACATGCCCACACTCACCATGTAACTTGCAAGGCCTACTTGTAGGTGAAGTACTTCCTCACCTAATTATCAGGGTTGGCCATGTGACTTGATTTGGTCAATGTAATGTGAGTAGATATGTTGTATGCCTTGTCCTGGAGGAGGCTTGAAAGGTGATTAAAGATTGGCTCTGCCTCTTGCCAATGCACTTGCCATGAGAATGATGTGCATAAAAGATCGGGTCTGTTCTTCCAGCTAATGACTGAAAATTAGACACATAAGCAATAGAGTGAAGCAGAGCCACTGCTGACCTACAGCCAACTTAAAATATGAGCAAGAAATAAATGTTTGCTATTGTAAGTCCCTGCATTTGGGGACTATGTATTACTCCAGTGAAGCTGACTAATACCTGACTTGTACTTAAATTTCACTTGACATAACCATAGTAGTTTCACAAGTTAGCATGTTATGCTAGAGGTAGAAAGGGGAGAAAGGCTTATTCTTCTTTCAAAAACACTAGTAGGCCAAAAAATTGAAATTTAAAATGCTTATTTGATCCATGCTAATCAATGTCTTTGAATGAAACTAATGGGAAAAAATAATTACTTAATGACTTGTTAGCTTTCCAAATTAAACCAACTTATCTGTTTTCTTTAAAAATTTAGGATTTTTGATATTCTGTAATAAATGATGTAGGTCCAGTTTCAAATGTTTAATTTTGCTAATTTAAGATTTAATGTAGCATAGTTATTACAATACTGACTATATTTCTTGTGGTGTACTTTACATCCCTGGGAGTATTTTGTAACTGCCAATTTGTACTTCTCAATCCCATTTTCTTTTTCACCCAGCCCCCCCAACCTTCTCCCATCAGGCAACCATCAGTTTGTTCTCTGTATCTATGAGTCCTTTTATTTTGTTTGATCATTTATTTTATTTTGTAGACTCCACATATAAATGAAAACATATGCTAAAAAAGGTTTAATGTAGCTTTTAAAATATAATTTTATATCCATTATAGAAATCGCACAAGTACATTGATTACAGCAGAGTTTCTTAGTGTATGGTTGAAAGGCGTCTTACATAGGAATCACTAAAGATGCTTATTAAAAATGCAACCTCATAGCCACCCTTCCCCCTCTGACTTGTTGAATCAGAATCTGGCAGTGCGTGGACAGAAACATACATTTTTAAGAAGCTCTCCAGTATTTTTGATGCAAACTAGAGTTTGAAAATGACTTTTTAAATTTCCCTGTTATTGTTAAAATCAACTATCCCCTGACTTCAACCTAAGAGCTGTTTCAGTTGTTTTGACTAGAAAACACCTTGAGGGTTGAATCAGCATACAAAATATTGTAAAAATTCTGCTTATAGATAGAAATTGTGGGGCTTGTAATTGTTAATAATCTCTCAAGGTGTTAAAAAAAAGGGGACAGTTCTAGGAAGCTTGTGATTGAGGGAGAGACCTGCAATTCTTTGACTGGTTTGTAGAAAACTAGAATCTCTAATTACTTAAATGTACAAGTAAAGTCTTATTCATTTTAATGATCTGGCAAAAGTGCACTATGAGCTCTGGCAAATTAAGTCCTCATTTCCTGAAAGTGCCTTCTTGTTGATTTGTGAGATATTTCATTATTTCTTTAACGGTTGAATATTAATCATTCTTCAAATGCACTGCCCTCCTAAATTATAGTCAGGGACCTGGGCTTGCATAGTCTGAAATTAAAAGAGACCCTAGAGATCATCTAGCTTGACAATCTCATGTACTGTAATAGACGAACGAACCGAGATTTCGAGAGAGTATGTAACAGTTTAGCTGTAGGCTAGCTACCAAATTCTTCATCACAGTCTAAATAATCCTGATAATATTTTTATAGCAAGGGACTAGAAACAAAATCTGGAATCTCTGGACAGCAGAATTCTAAAAAGCTTTATTCTTCTAAATAAAATAAGGAATCTAAATTTATTCCAGAAACAAGTATTGAGCTTCTACTGTGTGCCAGGTACTTTGTTAATCCCTTAGCATGCAGAGATAAAAGACAGTTCTTGCCTTCTGAGAACTCACAGTTGGTTGGCATCTGTTGCAGCACCCCAGTTTCTGCCTTGATCTTCACATGCTCTTCTCTCTGTGTGCATGTCTATGTTCAAACATTCCCTTTCTTATAAAGACACCAACCTTATTTGTTTGCAACTTCTGAAATTCCTTGGGCTTTGTACGTGAAGGGCAAGGAGAGACCAAAGAAAGGAGCAAACCACTCCAAATTGGTAGGTGGCAGTTTTAATAAGCAAGAGAACTTACCCAGGAGTCTTTTCTTGGGCAGCCACAAGACAAGTAGATCTCCATACCTGTTCACCAAAATTTTACAAGTTTTTATAGAGGCCTTAATGGGGTTACGTGAAGTATCCAGTCCAGATGGTTTCCACAACACATTTGTCTCTCAGGGCTGTGTCCTTGAAGCAGCTCCTAGCATGGGAATAGTAGACAGAAGCTATAATCTAAGGATAGGGGGTAGGGTAATGAGTCTCTGATTGTCTGGGTCCAACTCACAGGTCAACAGGCAGTCCTGTCCTCATAACGACCTCCTCCAAGAGGGGCCCACCTTACTTCAGAATGACCTCACCTTAATTAACTATATCTGCAATGGATCTATTAGGAAATAGGGTCACATTCTTAGGTACTGGGAGTCAGGACTTCAACATATAAATTTGGGGGACAGAATTTAACTCATTACAATCTACCCTCTAGCCTTCAAACATTCATCTCTTCCTCACATGCAAGATACATTCACAATATTCCTACATCCCCCAAAGTTTTAACCCATTCTTCTATCAACTGGAAGTTGAAAAACTCATCCAAATACCATCAGTATGGGTGAGACTTGGGGTATGGTTCATCTTGAGGTAAAACTCCTCTCCAGCTTGGCTGGCCTTGGCTCACTGTTTGAGCATCGGCCTGTGATTCAGGAGATTGCAGTTCAATTCCTGGTCAGGGCACATGCCCAGGTTGCCGGCTCGATCCCCAGTAGGGGGCATGAAGGAGGCAGCCGATCAATGACTCTCATCATTGATGTTTCTCTCTCTCCCTCTCTTTTCTTCTCTCTGAAATCAATAAAGATATACTTAAAAACACACACACACAAAAAAAAAACACACAAAAAACTCCCCTCCATTCTATGAATTTGTAGAACCACATAACAAGTTGTCTATTTCCAAAATACAATGGTGGAGCAGGTGCAGGGTAGACCTTCCCATTTCAAAAGGTAAAAAAGGTCACAGTGCCCCAGTAAGTCCCAAAACTACCAGGGTAAATTTCATAAGATTTTAAGGCTTCAGAATAATTCTCTTTGACTGATGCTTTGTCCTCTGGGCCCACTAGAGTTACAGCCTAGCATTCTTGGTGCTGGACACAGACCTTGTTTCCTCAGTCCGGTGTGGCAACCCTATGCCCTCAAACCAAGGAGAAGCGAACCTCTGAACCACTGTTGGAGTTTCTTCTTTCCATTGAAGGCTAATACAGTTTTCAGCTGAATACCTCAATTGACCCATTTCCTTCTTATAGAATCCCAGAAGTCCAACAACCTTCCTTCATTTTCTCCCACCTTTGTCCCCTTCAGTCCAAGCTGGCAGCATTTCTCCATTGGTGGTGACTGGATGCACAAGTCACATGCTTAATCTCTTTGGTCAATAATTTTCCAGCCATATGCTTAGTGGTCTTTTCACAACACACTTTCTCATTTTTTTGTAATATGGATAGACTTAATTTTTTTCAAATCTTCAATTTCTAATTCCTTCTAGCTTAATATTTCCTTTTCTATTTGTCACTTTCCTCTTGCATTTTACTATAAGTGGCAAGGCAGCAGTTTTCTAGCATTTTATAATAAGGATTGGCTTTCCTCCAGTTTCCAATAACTTGTTCCTCATTTCTGTCTGAGATTTCACCAGAAGCAACTTTATCATTTATATTTCTAGCAACATTCTGTTCATGGTATATGTATTCTCTAAGATGATTGGAGCTTTCTCTATAAATCTCTTTTCTTTCTGAGTTCTCACCAGAATTTCCTTTAACATCCATATTTCTATCAACGATCTCTTTGAGGCAATGGAGGCTTTATTTTTTAATCAAGCTCCTCAAATCTCTTTTCTATGCATTACTCCATTCCAAAGCTACGTCCAGATTTTTAGCTATTTGTTACAGCAGCATATCACTTTTGTACCAAAATCTATTAGATTTTCTAAGGCTGCAGAAACAAAGAGCCACAAAGTGATCATTTAGAACAACAAAAATTTATTATTTCACAGTTCTAGATGCTAGACATCTGAGAATTCAAGGTGTTGGTGGAGATGGTTCTTTCTCAGGGCTGTACTGGAGAAATCTGTTCCATGCTGCTCTCCTAGCTTCTGTGGTTTGATGATGGTCTTTTGCATTCCTGGGTTTATAGAAGCATATCCCAATCTCTAGCTTTAGCTTCACATTGGATTAAGGACCCACCTTACTGTAGTATGACTTTATCTTAAGTAATGATTGGACACTACTAACAAATAACATCATGATCTGAGGTACTGGGGGTTTGGAGTTGGGATTTCAAAATATGAATTTTAAGGTGACACAATTCAACTCTCAATAGAAATAAAGGCAGGATATCATTTCAAACAATTAACTCCAGGGTTTTTACTTGTAACCACTCTGCTAGGTATGTGCTAAATAAAAGTCATAAAAACAATGCCAGATTTACAAAAATATACAAAACAATTAATTATGTCTGGAAGAGAGTGGTTGAGGGTTGGAGGAGGCTTTCCAAGGAGTTCATAGTTTAGTTGAATTTTGAATTATGAATTGGAGTTTACCAGACAGAAAGAGCTGCATGAACAAAGGCACAGAAATTAAAAGGTACATGGTATATCACCAACCTCTCACCCATACTACTGCAACAGCTTACTAATTGAGTCTTCTTGCTTTAATCCTTGCTCCCATATGGTAAATTATCCTTGGGCAGCCAGAGTGAACTTTATCACAAATGCAAATCAGATCACATAATTTCCCTGTTCTCAACTCTCCAATAGTTTCTCATTATAATTAGATCCATCCAAAGTATTTACTCAGGCACCACTTGATCTGATCTTTACTTACCTTTCCAACATCATTTCCTACCACTCTTGCCCTGACTTTTTATGTCATTTTTATATTAGCCTGTTCCTTGGCTCTTCCCCATTTCAGAGCATTTTTCTCCCATATTTTCACATAATTAGTTTCTTTTCATCATTCAAGGTTCATCTCAAATGCCATCTTCTCAAAAAGTCCTTATCAATCATTCAATCTAAGTAACCTTCTCCCAGTCATTCTCTAGCACATCTTGTGTTATTTTTTTTCCTCTTGTTAGACTGTGGTTGTAATTGTCATTGCAAATAAACACATACACAGGCTTATTAGGAGAAAATGAAGAGGGGGTAGGAAGGGAGGATGAGAGAGAGAGGAGAAAAAAGAGAAGAGAGAGGACAGGGGGAGAGGGAGAGATTACATATAGTACAGGGAAAGAGGACAATTTATTAAATAAAGTCCCAGTGAAACTGAAGGGTATGAGTTCAAGAGCACCATGGGTAGGTTGTCTTTGAAAGAGAGCAGGGGCACATCTTCCTCTGAGATAAAATTATACAAGGAAGGGATTAATGAATATACAGATGTGTGTGAAGGCTGAAGGAAGAGATATTCAAGAATATCATTGAGGTAGGCTTCTAAACCCTCTGCTGAAAGGGTAGGATTTATAATGAGATTTGTAAGGTTTAGAGCATCTACTGCTAAGTACAAGAAAGGGGACCAATTAGGATGAGTAAAAGAATTGTTGAGCATTGTTGACATGTGAGGTTGGAGATCATGAATTTGTAATGCATCCAGTCTAAAATGATATGAGCTCTTTCTCCCATGGAACTCTAGCACTGAAGCAGAAGCGGGGAAAAAGTCAATGTTAGAGAGTTGGTGATTGGCAGGGCAAGCTCAGCAGAAGGTTGAGACAGCTGGAAATAACATAGTTGAGGTGTTTGATCATTTTAACTAGTTAGTGAAAGAAGTAGATCTAGGAGAAAGCTTACATTTAAGAGACATGTGAGATGGTATGATGGAAGTAAGAGATTGGGAAGTCCAGCATGTTGTGGTCAGAGAATTGTAGTTCAGAGCTTCAAAAAGGAAACAAATCAGAGCTGAAGAGAGGGTAGACTTCAAAGAGGTAGCAAGAATTTTGGGGAGGATATTAGAAATGTTCTCTATCTTGATTGTGGTGGTTTAATTGCTAAATGGATGTGGTTTATAGTGCATAGTTATTTTTCAGTCTAGTTGATAAGAAAAAAGTTTTTTAAGTTGAAATAATTTTAGGTAATGGCAAAGTTCAGGTTGCAGCCATGTTACTAAACTGTAATGTTGTGGAATGTCACTAGAAAAGAAACTGAAATTGTAGGGCAAGGTATTGGCAGATACCAAAGATGAGTGTGAGTACTGGGTAAGCCAGATTATATAGGAGCAATACTGTCAAATTTATTTATAAGAATTTTAAACATAGCTGATAAAGGCTCAAGTTAAAAGTAAAGTACTAAAATCAAGATTATAATCATGGCCGGGTCGGGCATGTCCCAGCAGTTGAGCATCGACCTAGGGTCCAGGAGATCACAGTTTGATTCCCAGTCAGGGCACATGCCCCGGTTGTGGGCTCGATTCCCAGTAGGGGGCTGCAGGAAGCAGCCGATCAATGACTCTCTCATCATTGATGTTTTAACTCTTTCTCCCTTCCTTTCTCTGAAATCAATAAAGATATATATATATTTTTTAAAAGATTATTATCATGCATTGAAAAACAAACAAAATCATTTGCATGACTATATTCCTTGAAACAAAAGTTCTCTTTTTTTGAGACATTGCTGTTTCTAATCATGATGCTATATTAAGCCTTATCATTTAATTCCCATGTTCCTAACAAAATAAAAATAAAAGTTTGCTTTCTTGGAACACTAGGCTTCCTAAATTCAATCTCAAAATTAATTGAAAAACAGTGAGAAATTTGTAAGTACAAAGAGAAGAAAATTAGTTGCAGAAATATAAATTCATTGTCTTTTCAAAAAACAGTAAGTATGCTTCTTGCCAGAAAATACCAGATTTCTAATGCATTTTATTAAGTTACATTCCTTATAATTGGCAATTCCCTTTATATTATTTTAATTAAAAAAAAATTTTAATTGAATTTATTGAGGTAACAACTAGTTAATAAAATTATATAGGTTTCAAGTGTACAATTCAACAATACATCATCTGTATAATGTATTGTGTGTTCACCACCCAAAGTCAAGTCTCCTTCCATCACTACCCCTCATTTACCTTATTCTACTTCCCCCATCCCCTTTTCCTTCTGGTAATCACCAGATTGTTTGTGTCTGTGAGGGTATTTTTCTTTGCTTAATCACTTCAACTTTGTTATTCAGTATCCCAAGTCTCCCCCCCCGCGACAGCTATCAGTATGTTCTCTGTATTTCTGTTTCTATTATGTATGTTAGTATATTTTGTTCATTAGATTCCACATATGAGTGAAATCATATGGTGCTTTGTGTTTCTCTGACTGGCTTATTTCATCTAGCATAATACTCTCCTGTTCCATCCATGCCATTGCAAAAGGTAAGATTTCCTTCTTTTTTACAGCTGAGTAGTATTCCATTGTGTTAATGTACCACAGCTTTTTTTTCCATTCAATTGCTGATGGACACTTAGGCTGTTTCCAAATCTTGGCTATTGAAAATAGTGTTTCAATGAACATCAAAGTGCATATATTCTTGGGAATTAGTGTTCGATTTTCTCCAGATATATTCACAAAAGTGGAATTGTTGGGCTATAGGCAGTTTCATTTTGAATTTTTTGAGGAAACCCCATACTGCTTTCCACAGTCGCTGCACCAATCTGCATTCCCACCAACAGTGCCCAAGGGTTCTGTTTTCTCCACACCCTCATCAAACTTGTAGTTTCTTGATTTATTGATAGTCATTCTTACAGGTGTGAGGTAATATCTCATTGTGGTTTTAATTTTCATTTTTCTAATGATTAGTGACACTGAGCATGTTTTCATATGTCTATTGGCCATCTGTATGTCCTCTATGAAGAAGTGCCTAGTCAGGTCCTTTGCTGCCATTTTTAAAAATTAGGTTGTTTCTTTATATTAGTGTTGAGTTGTATAAGTTCCTTATACATTTTAGATGTTAACCTCTTATCAGATGTATCATTGGCAAATATGTTCTCTTGTTCAGTGGGACGTCTTTCATTTTATTGATGGTTTCCTATGCTGTGCAAATACTTTTCATTTTTATGTAGTCCCATTTGTTTATTTTTTCTTTTGTTCCCTTTGCCTTAGGAGATACATCAGATAAAATATTGCTATGAGAAATGTCCAAGATTTTACTGCTTATGTTTTCTTCTAGGATTCTTATGGTTTTGAGTCTAACCATTAAGTCTTTAATCCATTTTGAACTTGTTTTTGTGTATAGTGTAAGAAGGTCTAGTTTCATTTTTTTTGCATGTATCTGTCCCATTTTCACAACACCATTTATTGAATACACTGTTTTTACCTCATTGCATGGCCCTGCCTCCTTTGTAAAATATTAATTGACCATAAAGGCTTGGGCTTTTTATTCTTTTCCATTGATTAATATGTCTGTTTTTATGCTAGTCCCATGATGTTTTGATTTCTATGGTCTTGTAGTATAGACTAATAACAGGTAGCCTGAGTCTCCCAACTTTGTTCTTCTTTCTCATGATCGCTGTAGCTATTTGGGGTCTTTTGTGGTTCCATATATATTTATAAAATATTTGTTCTAGTTCTGTGATATACACCATTGGTATCTTGATAGGAATGGCATTGAATCTGTAGATTGCCTTGTGTAGTATGGACATTTTAATGATGTTAATTCTTCTTATCCATTAACACCTTATATCCTTCCAATTATTTGTATCTTCAATTTCTTTCTTCAGTATTTTATAGTTTTTCAAATACAGGTCTTTTACAATTTGGTTAAATTTAGTCCTAGGTGTCTTCTTTATGTAATGGTAAATGGGAATTTTTTCTCAGCTTCCCTTTCTGATAGTTCATTATTGGTGTATAAAAATGCAACTAATTTCTGGATATTTATTTTGCATCCTCCTACTTTACTGAATTCATTTATTATTTCTAATAGATTTTTGGTGGAATCTTTAGGGTTCTCTATATACAGTTTCATGTCATCTGCAAATAATGACAGCTTTACTTCCTTTCCAATTTGGATGCCTTTATTTCTTCTTCTTGTCTGATTGCTGTGGCCAGGACTTCCAGTACTATGCTGAATTAAAGTGATGTGAGGAAACATCACTGTCTTGTTCCTAATCTTCAGGAAAATGCTTCTAGTTTCTGCCCATTGAGTATGATGTTGGCTGTGGGTTTGTCATATAGGCCTTTATTACATTGAGGTATGATCCCTCTATTCCCACTTTGCTGAGAGTTTTTATCAGAAATGGGTGCTGGATTTTGTCGAATGTTTTTTCTGCATCAATTGATATGATCATATGATTTTTGTCCTTCATTTTGTTTATGTGATGTATCACATTTATTAATTTGTGGAGGTTGTACCAGCCTTGCATCCCTAAAATGAATCTCACTTGATCATGGTGTATGCTCTTCTTAATGTATTGCTGGAACTGGTTTGCTAGTATTTTGTTGAGGATTTTAGCATCTATGTTCATCGGGGATATTGGCCTGTAATTTTCTTTCTTTGTAGTGTCTTTATCTGGTTTTGGAATTAGGATAATACTGGCCTTGTAAAATGAGCTTGGAAGTCTTCCCTCCTCTTGAATTTTTTTGAATAGTTTGAGAAGGGTAGGTGTTAGTTCTTCTTAGAATGTTTGGTAAAATTCAACTGTGAAGCCATCTGGTCTAGGACTTTTGTTTGTTGAGAGTTTTTAATTACTGCTTCTATTTCATTTGTAATCACTTTATTCATATTTTCTAATTCTTCCTGATTCAATTTTGATAGATTGTATGTTTCAAGAAATTTATCCATTTTGTCCAGATTGTCCAATTTGCTGGCATATAGTTTTTCGTAGTTTTTTTAATACTCCTTTGTATTCCTGTGGTGTCATTTGTTATTTCTCTTTCATTTGTGATTTTATTTATTTGGGTCCTTTTTTTAATTATTGATGGGTCTGGTTAAAGGTTTGTCAATCTCGTTTATCTTTTCAAGGAAAAATCTTGGTTTCATTGATCTTTTGTATTGTATTTTAGCCTCTATTTTGTTTATTTCTGCTTTGATCATTATTATTTCCTTTCTTCTACTCACTTTGGGCTCTGTTTGTTGTTCTTTTTCCTGTTTCTTTAAGTGTAAAGTTAGATTGTATATTTGAGATTTTTTCATGTTTCTTGAGATAGGCCTGTAGTGCTATGAATTTCTCTCTCAGGACTGCTTTTGCTGTGTCCCATAGATTTTGATTTATTGTATTCTCATTTTGATTTGTTTTAAGGTATCTTTTTATTTCTTCCTTGATCTCATTGCTAACCCATTCATTCTTTACTAACAAATTATTTAGTCTTTATATCTTTGTGTGATTTTCAATTTTTTTCTTGTGATTGATTACTAGTTTCATAACTTTATGGTTAAAGAAGAGTCTTGATATGATTTCAATCTTCTTAAATTTATCAAGATGGTTATAGCCTTTAAAATAATGGCATTTTTCCCCAAGCAAAAAAATCCTGAAAGCTGCATTCCAGGTATAAAAATAAGATACTGCTATTTTTTATTACAATGTACACCCATAAATACTCACACACACTTAACAATGAACATCAGATATATTATCAGAAGGCAAATGAAGTTGTCATTTAGGAATGATTAGTTAAAATCTGAGGAACTTTACTTCATTGTTAATTTTATTATGTATCTCAAGGTTTGAATAATTACCTAAAGGATTTTCACTCTTCCTAATCTTCCTACACACATGCACACACACATATTTTCTTTTTAAGCAAACTACTCAAAAAGCAACACTTTTGAGAGGAATAATCTAAGCAGAAACACCTAGACATAAAAACTGTACTAAACCAGAATGTATCATTATGCACACATTTGCTTTATATTATCTGTATGAACATAAAGAGAAAACACAATGACAGCATGGAAAAATCAAGAACCATCTAAATTTTCTTGCACCAACTGTTGTCAGCTATTTTTTTACCAAAATAAATCAGATTTTAGGAACCACATATTAATTGGAGCTAAAATGTTAGGTCAAAATTCTGTGAAACAATCAAGAAAAAATTTAGTAAACATATCACTAAAACCAGGTACAGTTTCCTATACCAGCCCTGCTTTATTTCTTTAAAGAGATTAAAATTATTATAATGTGGAATTTAATTGCAATCTAATATAATAATTGGCCTTAATATTCATGCGTTCATTTATTAATTCACTAATCTATAGATCCATTCATCAGGCAATTATAAAACATCTACCTATCCTTGCTGTGATATACGCTGCGTCTACAGAGATGAATAAGCCAAGTTCACAGTCCAGTAGGGAGACAAGTCAAGTAAACATTTGCAATAAAATGTGATGTGCACCATAAGCTGTAAATTTTGATTCTATTTTTCTAAGGAAAAGAAAAAGGAACAATATGGCCTTCCAGGCATTTTGAATTCTATATTCTGATTATAATATTAATGTTTTAAATAAAGACAAATTGAAGAAATGTCACCTGTAACAACACAATGCAGAGGTAATCAATGTTGAAACATTTTGTGTACATATACTTCCTATCACTCAATGTGTGTATATATATGCATATACATATATATTATATAAAATTTATTATATGTGTATATAAGCAAAATCGATATATGTATTATACAAAATTAGAATCACGCTGTACATAATTTTTACAATTTTCTTTTTAAGTTATTTGTATAATGTAAAAAATTTTCTTGTTAAATATTTTCTTAAAACGTTTTTTTAAATGGTTGCATAGTATTTTACAATATGGATTTATTATGAGCTATTTAGCCATTCCTTGTGTTAAAAATTCATGTTCTTTCCATTTTTTTGCTAGAGTAAACAAGACAGATAAATATTAATCTACATCTTTGTGCACAGCTCTTATATTTATTTAAGATAATTTCCTAGAAGTACAATTTAAGGGACAAAGCAATAAAGAGGATTTTAGATACATACTGTCAAGTTACTTGAAACATCAATGAGAGAGAAACATCAACATTGATCGACTGCCTTCTGCACATACCCTGCTGGGGATCAAGCCTGCAACCTGGGCATATGCCCTGACCAGGAATCGAAATGGCCACCACTTGGTGCATGTGACAACACCCAACAAACTGAGCTACCCCAGCCGGGTTGGTATTTGTTTTGTTGCATGATGTGAAAGAGGAGGCTATTTTCCCCAAATCATCCAATCATCCAATCACTAATTATGAAACAATTCCTACTCTCCTAGTTGTTTGAAATTCCATCTTCATTATGTATACATTTTTATAGCTTTCAGTTATTTCTCTGGTTTTTCTTGTCTAGTAAATTGTTCCAACAGCAGGACTATATCATTTAATTATCATAATGTCATAGTACATTTTAAAATGTTGAACAGCAAAAACAACCCTTCCCCATTACCTTTAGTTTTTCAGATTTTTCTTCAGTATTTACACAGCTATATTTTTTCAGGTGAACTTAGAATAAATCATCTTGTTTTTCATATTAACCAATTTATAGGAATAAAGTTTGGAAGTCTGTCATCTTTCCTATTACAGTATTTTGACATCAGAAATAAAATGTTGAGTAGAAAAATCAAGTCAGAATACCTATGGTTTGAGTTCACTTACACAAAGTTCATAACAAATGATACATTGTTTAAGGATATATATACATATGATAAATTTATTTTAAAAGTAAGGAAATGACTGGCTCAATTCTAAGGATAATGATTTCTTGTTTCTGGAAGTGAGATCCACTGCAGAACAGAGACAGTAAGAGTGCAAAATGTTTTGAATTTAATTCTACTCCCAGAGCTGTGTGATAGGCACATGGGTGTTTTTATTATGATTATTATCATTAATAATATTCTGTTTAGTTGTTATATTTCTTGAAACTATAATATTTTAATTTAAAAATTGAATTTACAAAACTAAATTAATTTTTAAAAATACCAATACCTTTCTCTTATACTACCATTAATTAGGAAAATATAAATTAAAATTATTACATTGATAAAAAATTTAAAATATGAAATACCTAGCAATAAACTTTATAAGATTTTTGTTGAAGCTATTTAAACTTTATGAATAAATCTATATGCTCTCCTGAGTAAAATTTTTAAAATCTTACATTAATGAACACATGCTATTCAAATTATTTTATAAATTTAATGCAATCCCATTTACTATCTCAACAAAATTTTAGAAATAAACTAAATGTCTCTAAACATCTCAAAGAATGATTACTAAGTTTGCCTACCAAGAAAATTTTGGAAGAAACTGTTGATGAAGAGGAGCTTGCCCCAGATAGATGTTACACCCTATTAAAAAACTACAGTTATTCATACAATGGGACATAACTGTAGAAAGAGACTGAGAACCTATAATATTTCATTAATAACATTTGATGTCTTAAGTACTAAGACATGTTTTACTAACACAATTACATTCATTGTCTCTTTTAATCTTTGCAATTTCAGGCAAATAATATCATTATTTCAATTTTTACAAATGAAAAATGTAGCATCAGCAACTATCCTGGTTTTCTCATTACCGTTCCCATTTTAACATTTAAAATTTTAAATCCTTGGATACCCCTTAGTCCTTGCCAAACTGGGGTGGTTGATCAGCCTAGAATTGAAGGTTGGAGTGCTAATGTAATTCAAAGAATCACAACAAACAATTGATGAAGCTGTGATTTAAATTAATCTCAGACCCTAAAGCCCACAGTTTAACTTTGCATAAGTACTCCCACATGATAAATGTGGCAATATAAATGATCGGGGAGAGGAACATTCTGGAACAATTGGCTGACCATGGACAAAAAAATCAGGTCAATACTTTACACTAGAATACATTTTTAATGAATAAACAATTAAAATGTAAGTTTTAGATAAGTGAATACCTGTATAATCTTGGAGTAAAGATCGACATTCTAAACATAACACAAAAGCTAGAAACCATAAATGAAAAGATGAATAAATGTGATTGTATTAAAAACAACTTAGCTACTAGTTAAAACAACACAACAGAAAAATTTTAAAACATGTATAGATTGGGGAAATATTTGCAACATGGATGAGAAATGGTTAATGATCTAAATATGTAAAAGCTCTCAAAAATTAATAGGAAATATTTAAACTCCATAACAAAAAAATGGACAAAATACTTCAAAAAACAAATGATAAAAATATGAGTAAAATGTCTGTCTCCAATAGTGACAAAATTGTGCAAAATAAAACAAAATGCCATTTTTCTTGATACAGATTAACAAAGATTAAAAATAACTAATAATATCTAGTGTTGATGATTGTATGGGAAAAATGGGCCCTTTCATATATAGGTGGTTGGTGGGAGTATAAACTGTAAAACATTTGAAGGCATTTTGACAATATTAGTCAAAAGCCTTAAAATGCATATTTTTGATCCAAAAAAAATCACCTTTCAAGAATCTATCATAGGAGCCCAGCTGGCATGGCTCAGCGGTTGAGTATCAACCTGGGACCCAGGAGATCGGGGTTCAATTCCCGATCAGGGCACATGCCCAGGTTGAGGGCTCGATTCCCAGCAAAGGGACGGCAGCCAGTCAACGACTCTCTCTCATCAGTGATGTTTTTATCTCTCTCTCCCTCTCTCTTCCTCTCTGAAATCAATAAAAACATATTAAAAAGAAAGAAAAAGAATGAAAGACATTATAAAAAACAAAATAATCTATCATAGGGAAATAATCTGACCAATATGTATGTATATCTATATATACCAGAGTTTTCATTCTAGCATATTTATAGTATCATGTAACTTAAAATGACTTAATATCTATCCATTGGGATTAGTTACATAAATTATGGCACATCCTTGCAATGCTAATCTATGTAGTCAGTAAAAATAATTAATTCAATTAATCATTCATCAAATACTTATTGAATTGCAGGCATATTGTTAGTTGCTGGGGTTATAGTAGTGTACAAGACTGACTATGTATTTATCCTTATACAGCTACTTCTATACAGAAAGTAAATTAAAGAGGAAACAAACAAATAATATAACTGTAATGTGCAATAAGAACTTGGTGAAAGTAAGAGTTTGAGAGAGGTTAGTGGAAGGACTTAGATCCATACTTATTTATATGCAAGCCTTAACTTCCCCCCAAGTAGACATGTGTCGAGGATTCAACCACATGGCATATTTATATTCAAGACACATTTAATAAGTGCTAAAATCAATTGAACTTTTTATGCTCTTTAGCATTTAGAGAGTGGTACAGACATGCCGGTCAAAAAGTGTTTTTCCAAAAGGGCAGAGAATTCAGCCTCTGTTCTGTAATCAACAGAGTTATCACCACCACTCGGCCTGAATATTCAGACCGTGTGAGTTCTGCTCTAATACAGCTCTCTCTGGATTATGACATTGACCATCTGCTCAGACTCTTCACTTGGTTTCTCCCTCTATATTGATCTCGGATTACTTGTGGGGCATTCCCTGCTAGGATACTGAAACATATGAAATTGGTGATATCCAACCATTTTTGACCAAGTAAAATGACAATTTCACTTGTTCAATATACTATAAAGAATCCCTCCATGTCTATATTATGAACTATTTTTTGACACACCAAGACAGATGTTCTGCCCCTCTGCTACCCGCATCACTGATGCTGTAAAGGAGATATGAACTGACATCAGTAATGGACTCCAGGTAGCATCCTAATACATCTACAAATTTTCTTCTGAAGTCTGACAGCAAGAATAACATGCTATAATTTTACCCTTTATTTTCATCACATTACTTATCTATTTGACCATCTTACAGGGAAGAAGATGGGAATAAGGGCGTTCAGTTGAATATTATTAAAGAAAGATCTATTTCTTTGAGTCATTTTGGTGGGGCGGGGGGACTAACAAGCCTTAACTGTTCAAATTTTAAAAGGTATTTGTCATGACCTCTGCATCAATCTAGAAAATGAAGGAGTATTCATCATATTTATTGTACAAACTGTAATATTTATAGGGACTGCAGTAAAGCTCAGCCACTATTGCTATAAATGTCGGAGTCTGACAAGCTCAAACACTTGAATAAATTTGTGGAGTCAGTGTCCTCCATTTTTGAAAGTGTAAGAGAGTGAAAATAATTTTCCTCCTACCTTTCTAAATTCTTCTGGCTGGAGTAATAAACAAAATAACATGAAACAGAAAATAAATCAAGCCAGTGCCCTCACCTGCTATGTAAGGGTAATAACTGAACCTTCTATCTGTGGACTCCAGGCTCAAAGGAAAAAAGTTTCCTAGTTTGCCGTCTTTGGCTGCATGCCACCCCGAAGCATTCACCCATTACTAAATTAAAAGTGACTTCATGGTGCTCAATTCAGCAGCATTTATACTGTAATTGGAATGATTCAGAGAAGATTAACATGGCCTCTGCACAAGAATGACACACCAACTCATGAAGCATTTCATTATTTTGAAACAGTTACTTTCATATACTGTAATGAAAGTGAAAATGGTAAAATTCCCTGATGGTGAATCCAGCAATATCTTCCAAAATTATAAATGCCCCCTTGATCCAGCAATCCCAAGTCTAAAAATGTATCCTTCACATATACTTTCATATGTATGAAATAATGTATTTATAAGGTTTTTCACCAGGCATTGTTTACAATTGCAAAGGATTAGAAAAATATAAATGTCTATCAAGTGGGAACTGATTTAAAAACTTTGTTACATCCATACAGTGGAGTATAATAGAGACGGGAAAATAAGAATGTTCTCTATACATTGATGCAGAAAGATATCCAAAATATTCAAGAAAAAATATTGTTTAAAAAAATCATAGACAACAGTATGGTGATTACCAGAGGAAAAGGGAGATGGGGGTGTAGAAGACAGTACAAGGGGTATAAATGGTGAAAACACAATACAATATACAGATGATGTATTATAGAATTGTACACCTGAAGCCTACATAATTTTATTAACCAATGTCACCCCAATAAATTCAATATATATTTTTAAATACTGCTTCAAGGTATGGAACAATGGTATATCTTAAGTTAACTTTTGTATAAAAAGGAGGACATGAGAATGTATATTTGTATGTGCTTGTATTTTCAAAAAGAAACAAAATAACTTAATAAAAAATAATTATTTATAGTAGGCATAGAAAATTATGGCCAGCAAGCTTGCTGCCTATTTTTATAAATAAAGTTTTATTGGAATACAATCATACCATTTGTTCCTGTATTATCTATAGCTGCTTTTGTACTACAGTTTCAGAACTGAGTAATAACAACAGAGACCACATGGCCTACAAGCCTGAAATATTTATTACTTGTCCCTTTATAGAAAAATTTGCTAACTTCTGACCTATAGAAAAAGGAGAATGCATAGAGACAGGGAGTGTTCTCAATAAACATACTGTTTTATATGATTTTGGTTGTTGAGCTTATGAATGAATTGTCTTTTTTTACAAAAATGTCTTTATTGACTTCAAGAGAGGAAGGGAGGGGAAGAGAGAGAGATAGAAACATCAATGATGAGAGAGTCATTGATCGGCTGCCTCCTGCACGGCCCCTACTGGGGATCGAGCCTGCAACCCAGGCATGTACCTTACTGGGAATCGAACCAGGATCTCCTAGATCATAGGTTGATGCTCAGCAGCTGAGCCATTCCAGCTGGCCTGCACTGTCTTTTTATAAAAATAAAATAAAAACAAAATCAATGAAATCTGGTTTGCATCTTCTGGGTAAGAAACAGACAGTAATAAATCTAGAAGAATTTGTTTCTGCTTGGAGTAGCCCTACTTATTTCTTAACAAATATTTGTGAAATTTAAAAATCAACTTATATAATTCATTTTAAAATGAAAAAATTACATATGGCTACTTCCTGTGTTACACTAAAAAATCAGCCACATACACAGTGGCTTGAAGTGCTCCTCTTTGGCTACTTCATATACCTATATGAAGCCTACTACATGCCAGGCACTGCACTAGAGGGGCAGTGGAAATTATAATTGTTGATATTATGATTAGACCTTTATAATCTGAAATATATTGAGCTCTCATTATGTGTCACTTACTGTTTTAGTACTTTATACTCATTATCTCAATCTTCACAACATCCCAAATGTAGAACTTCAGCCCAGCCTTCTTTCCTGAACTCCAGGCTCATATAGTCAACTGCCTACTCAGCTTCTCAACTTAGATGTCAAACTCAATTTCTCCAAAACTGAATGGTTGATCCTTTTACTCACCCCTCCCTGCTCCATCTACAACCTTCTTCGGGTTGGATAGTAATTCCATCCTTCCATTTGCTTAGGTCGAAACACTGAGAGTCCTCCTTAACCTGTCTTTTCCTCTCACATGGCATGTTATTTATAAAATGACCTGTAAAATTGCCTAGAATCTGACCACTTTTCACCATATCCACTACCACCACCCTGTTTGGATATTCTGGGCCACCATCATCTCTCACCTAGATTGTTATAATAATCTCTTCACAGAATTCCTTGTTTCTCCTCTTGCTCCTTTACAATCTATTTCCAACATTGCCATCAGAATTATCCTATTAAATGTAAGTTTGATCATGTTACTTCTTTTCTAAGTACCCCACAATGGCTCCCATTTTCATTCTGACTAAAGGTTATTGTCCAAGTCTTTATTCATCAAAGGCCTACCCAGTACCTATTTTAAAAGAAAAATTCTGTCTTCCCAACTCCCACCACAACACTACCCATCCTCTTATCCTGCTCTATAATTTATTTTTCCATATCATTTTATTCTTTTAATATTATATCAGTTCCCTACTTGTGTTTTTTGTTTATTATCTGTCCATGTGGTAAAAAGAAGACTCTCAGATATTTGTTGAATTAGTGATGAACACTTTCTAGAGATGTAGATATCATTTATTCCCTTATTGTACAGAAGAGGAAACAAAGTCTCAGACAGGTTAATTGACTTGCCCGGAGGGTGAGAAAATTAATCAGAGGCGGGGCAATAAAGTAAACCCAGGTACCTTGGACTCTAAAACTCATAGTCTAAATCACTCAATAACTTTATGCAATTTATAATACAGAGCCAGCCGTGTTAACCAGTGTGTATATTGCTCAGACACAAGGGTCGGCAGTTGTCATGGGACTTGAATATAGCTCGTCAAAGACTACAGCAAACAGGTGATGAAATGGTGCCATTCAGGTTGACAGTTTCTGATATACCCTCACCTAGATCATGGGAGGAAGGCATACTTGAAGGTTCTTACCATCAACCTACATTTTCTTCTTCACTTACTTGCACAATCATGTTAACGATCCTTAGGCAAGTCAAATAAAACAATTTCCAATGGCCTGAGTTACAGAGTCATTTCATGGGTAAATATACATTAAAGTTTCATGCCAAGGCAAGGTGGAAGTGTTTACCCAGCACCCTTTGCATAGTAGAGCCAAGGAAGAGGAAACCTGTTAAAATGGGAATTAAGAGTAAGCCTTCAGCACCTCCCTTTCATGTGGGCTCCAACTTCTAATGCGGCCTAATAGGCAAAGAGTGTACTGAAAGAATTCACAAAGTTTCCACAAAATTACTGTGATCTGGTAATTCAGCTCTCTTACAAATGCCTATTAAATATTTGGTGGCACTCAGAATATGCTTATAGTGCAACTTCTCCTGGGTTAGGGGCCTGGTGGGCTCTAGGTGAATTTGCCCTTCATAGTTCCAAATAATTTGTCATTGTCTGCTCAATGCACAGTGGGAGTAAACTAGGCCAGAGCCTTTTAAACTGGGTCCTGGGGCCCCTAGGGTGCTAACTAAATTCCGCATGATATTTTACAGGTGAAGTTAAGACTAGAGATGCTTTCATAAAAGTGCTAATATTTTTTTAAATAACTTTTTGTGATTGCTTATTTTATATCTAGTCTTTCCCTTATCTCCTCATCTCAATATTATAGCCTTTTCTTTTGCCTATAGGGCAAGCAATAGAAGAATATAGTGGCTTAGAAAACTGTTTTAGAACCAGAATACCTGAATTCAAATCCTTAGCCATTTACTATGAGTTCCTAGGCCTGTTAGTTAACTTGATTAACCTGTTCAGTCATTGGTAAAATGAGCTATTTTGAGAATTTAATGGGAGGATGTATTTAAAATATTTAGTATAATACAGACATGTTTTACTCTTATTTTTATATGCTCACAAGTATGAGATAGTGCAATAAGAGGAAGCATAGACGTGGAATCAGCAGCCCTGGTTCTAGAATTCCGGCATTGCCCTGGATCTCTGTGCAACTTTAAGTTGAGCAACTTAATTCCCCATCACCAATTTCTTTCATCATGAAATGAGAGGATTGAACTAAGTAATCTCTAAAGTTTCTTATAGTTCTAATAATGAATATCAGAATGTTCTATGATAGTTTATAATAAGGACCAATCCAAAAAAAAGTTATAATAATATTTAATTCTAGGCCTAAAATATATTGTACTTTATGAAGCATGCTGTGAAAAAAGAATTTTGTTATACACACAAAAGTTCTCTTTCTAGTTTTACTCCCTTGATATTTGCTTTCTTGTTGCTAAAGACACCAGCCACTTGAAATGGCTCACTGCTTACAAGCCAGCGTGGATTTTGCTTCATGACAATTTGCCTCACAAAAAGAGATGCATTATGTAACTTTCTCACTTATAATTCAATGTTTTTCTCCTCAGTGTAAAGGTTATTTCACTTAA
This sequence comes from Miniopterus natalensis, assembly GCF_054644295.1. Lineage (NCBI taxonomy): Eukaryota > Metazoa > Chordata > Mammalia > Chiroptera > Miniopteridae > Miniopterus > Miniopterus natalensis. The sequence continues at coordinate 34,091,832 of NC_142103.1, forward strand.
CCAAATAATTTATATGCATATATGCATAACCCAACGACACAAACAATGGTGTGGTGAGGGACTGGGGAGGAGGATGGAAGGGGTCAGTGAGAAGAAAAAGGGACATCTGTAATATTTTAAACAATAAAAAAAAAGTACAAATCTTTGAACTAGAAAACAAATGAGTGTTGTTTTACGTTGTCTCATGGGAATAAGGAATTTACCATCTACTAAGTTCTTGGGGGGAAAAAACAAAGTTGGGTTGAGACAGTGCTCATTTCACATAGTGAAAGTGACCTGATCCAACTAGAGGCAAAAATGGGAAGAAGAATGTCCTTCTGTATAGATCTAAATGCCCAAACCATTCGTAACTGGTCAGCTTTAAGAATGAAAAGTGTTGTATTAGTTAGCTTTGCTTTGTAACAAGTGACCCAAGAATCTCCGTGGTCTACAATTGTTACTAGAGAATTAAACTCTCCTGTCGTTCAGGGGAGCAAAGTTCTTGGGGTGCTACTGAAAGAAGCATTTTGAGAAGCCCCCACTGGAGGATAGGATGTGGAAACAGGCTTCATTTGCATGGAGTTACACTTCTTGGGTTCCAAAGTCCCATGCCCCTTCAGCCAGTCTTGGAAAAGTCACAACTGGGGTTCCAGCAGAGCCAGAAACAAATCCAAAGTTTCTGTGCCATGTTGCAGCCAGGTAAAGCTCAACATTCAAGCTAATTAAAGTCCATTAATCCATGTGTGGAGTTCAAGAGGGCCTGGCAAGTGAGAGGAGAGAGAGATAACTTCCTTTGTTTGGAAGTTTATATATCCAAGTTTTCTGCCCTTGAAGTGGCCACACCCATTCTGGCCACTAATTTTTTCCCAGGTAAGACTGGCAGACAGATAGGCACCTTCCCTTGTCATTCAGACCTTGCTGGGCATGCACCCAAACTGCCTTTGTCCAGTCCCGTTCCCCATTCATGAGAGGGGAACAGACTTGGACAGTGTTAAATGCAGCTCTTTGGCAAAGCTGTATCAATAGCATGTCTATATCTAGTCTTCCCTTCCTTTCTTTCCTTTTAAATAATAACCAGGTTATTACAACTGCATCACAATGACAAATGTTTATTTATCACTTACATTACATGTTAGGTGCAGACTGGCAGCAGCTCTGGTGCTGTTTCATGTGATTTATCCCTTCCTGCATCCAGACTGAGGAGCAGGCACCAGTCTGGACCCACTCTTCTGGCAGTGGGGTAAGGCAAGAGAGCTTATGAAACCACATAATGACTCTAATCTGTTCTCAGCACTGTGCTTGAAACATTGTAGCTTCTCAAAAATATTGTTTAATTAAAGAATGAAGAAATAACCTGAAATAGCCTGAATGAATAGCATAATTCATTTTGCTTGGAAGGGTACAGGGAAAGTCCCCATGAATTGGTGAAAGGTTCCACAAAGCTAAAGCAGGGTTCAGAAGTGGATTTAATGACCTGCTTCTACGGGATGGCATTTTCCCCCCTCTGAATTGACATGTCTGTGTGTGTTCTGTACAATTGTGGAGAAATCAGTTTGATTAAAATGAAGGTTCTGGTTTGTAGTGATATTTAGAGCTGATTAATGATGAACTACTCTCATCAGAAACATAACATCTCAAAGTTCTTTCCTGGGTTGCAAATAAGTTTCAATGTAGTCGGCTGACATCTCCTTGACAAGACAAAAAGAGGAAACACTTTCTAGTCCCTTTTTCCTCTCATTAAACTTCAGTACCCACCACTAAAAGAGAAAACTTTGAAATTAGTACTTGAGAGTTTTATATTTTGTTGGCTTGATGCTGTTCTGGAAAACAATAGAATTTTAACCACAAGATAAAAACAAACTGCCATAATTTTTCATGAGAAGCACTGTCTTTGTTATATCTTGAATTTTAAGACATTTTCCTCCCACTTTTTTTCAAGCTTTTGAATATGTATTAATCACCAACACATCCAAGGAGACAGAGATCATTATCTCCTTTGTAATGATGACATTGCCAAGGGAGACAAAATGACTTGTGGAGGGCAGAATGACTCAGCCAGACAGTAGCTGAGTCAGAAACAAAGTCCTGGTTTCCTAATTAGCAGGCTGCCTGCCTTACTGCCCAGGATTCTGGCTTCATCTCATGTTCCTTGGCACTGCTGGGGCAGCCCAGATAGGGTGATAATATATTCTACATTGTTGCAGCTCCGGTGAACCCCCACTGTCTCACTGTATTTGCTGATTATAATTACATATTAGTAATCTTGAAAACTAACAAAAGTGGGAGTAGAGTCATGCAGATGCATATTCATATAATCATTTGCCATGTCATTTATAGCTTCTTTGAGCACATAAGCTCAAAAGGCAGCTCACAGCCAGAGCCTGTATGTGGCAACTGCCATGTAGGATGAAACCCAGTGTGTGAGGGGCAAGAAAAACAGAGAGCTACACACCGTTAGTTCATTTTCTCCACCTCTGCACACTTTTTAAAAAGTTTTCTCTCTGTATACATAAGGGTAGTTGAAATGCAAAGAAAGTTGTTGTTGGCCATTTTGACCAAGCCAGAAATATGTTTCTCCTTGACTATTCAATCCTGAATGAAGGAAAAAAAAAATTGTAGTGGAAAAGAGATGGCTTTTTTTTCTGTTTTCTTATTATGGAGGAGAGAAATGAGTGTCGTGTTTCCTCTGTCATCAATTTCTCTTTCTTTACTGGATCTTTCTTGCCAATACTTAATTAGAGAGAGAGAGAGAGAGAGAGAATCTTGATCACACTTCTTAGTCCAACTGTGCTTAATATTCCTTTCTTTCTTTTTTAAATATATTTTTATTGATTTTTTTTAGAGCGAGAGGAAGGGAAAGGGAGAGAGAGGTAGAAACATTGATGAGAGAGGAACATCATTAATTGGCTGAGTCCTGCACACCCCCTACTGGGGATTGAACCCGAAACCCAGGCATGTTCCTTGACCTGGAATCGAACTGGTGACCTCTTGGTTCATGGGTCAATGCTCAACCACTGGGCAACATTGCCTTGGCTATGCCTAATTTTTCCCTCACGTTATAGCAAACTCCTCAAGAATATTAGCTATAAAACAGCTAAACCAGCTGTTTCCAGTTTCTTTTCATTTAATCTTGAACCCATTTCAGACAAACTTTGCCATAATCTGTTAACTAAATTGGCTGTGTCAAGGTTACCAATAAAGTCCATATTGTTGAATTCAATGATCAATGATCAATACTCAGTGCTCATTTAATTGACCTTTCAGAAGCATTTGACACAGTTGGTAGCCCATCCTCCTCTAAATACTGTATTCCAATTGGTATCTTTCAATCCTTACCATCTTCCACTCCCAGTAGTCTGGCCATTTATTGTTGCTATAGCATCTGAACTGGTCTGCCTGCTCCCACCTTTGTCTCTTTCCATCTCTTCTCAGCAGGATAGTCTGAATGACCCTGTCAAAACAAGCCAGCTCACGTCATGGCCCTACTTCAAAGTCTTCCAACGAAAGGGGAAAATTTAAAAACATCTGCAAAGACTTCCAATATTACTTCAAGTAAAAGCCAAAGTAAATTGATACAGGATTTAGCCCTCTTTACCTATCTGATATCATCTCCCATTCCTCTCTCCATTTTCACTCTATTCTAACTGTTCCCAAGAGTGTGCATGCACCAGGTACAGATCTGCCTAATGGATCTGCACTTATTATTTTCTCTACCTGGGAAACCTTTTATCCAAATATCTCACTCTCATACTTCAACCATGTCTATATTCAATAGTCAACTTCACAGTAAGGCCTTTTCTGGCCACCTGATAAGAATGTAAAATTTACTTTTCCCCCTATGAATTTATTACCACCTAGAATATTGTGTATTTTAACTTTGTTGTTTATTTTCTGTGTCTCTCCACTAAGCTCAGAAAGTTTGAGATACTGTTTTTGTTATGTCTCCTGCTGGCACATAGAAGTACTTATTCATATTAGTTGAATGAGTGACCAAATAAATGAATTGATTTGAGGGTAATAGCAAACTAATATTTTATATAATATTGCAATTAGCTGCTGCTGACTAATGAACCACCTGAATGTTAGTGGTTTAAAACAACAACTATTTACTTAGTTCATGATTTTATTTATTAAAAATTTTGTCTGAACTCAAACTAGAGAGTTCTGGTCCCGGCTGGGCTAACTAATGCATTTTAGTAATCTGTAGGTTAGCTAGGTAGCTTTCAGTCTTAGATTTAGCTTGCTGTGAGTGAAGGAAACATTGGCAGCTAGGCCACATGCTTGTCATCATTGAGAAACCTATTCCAAACTATTCACTGGTACCTGGAGAGGATTCTGAGAGAGGGCAGAAGTGAGCAAGGCCTCTCAAGGCTAGGTTTGGAACAGGCACAATATCAGTTCAGTGACATTCAATTGATCAAAGACAGCCCAAGAATTACCCATATTCAAGGGATGGGGAAATAAACTACTCCTAATGGAAGGAGTTTCATAGTCACAGCACAAAGGTGCATGGATACAGGGAGAGGAACAATTTCAGCTATTTTTGCAAGTAATCTACAACTGCAGCTACCAAGAGAAGATGAGAAGTCCTCACCAGATAGCTTCCTGAAATAGAAACATGACCAACTCTCCTGAGTGGTTTAGTCTAAAACAAGAATCAATAACCCTTAGTATCCATGAATCTTTCAATGAAGCCATACTTTCCATTTAAGTAATCTGATCTTACTCTTTTTTATGCCATTTATGACTCTGGATCAATAATGTAAAACAACATAATAGAATGGAATAATAATGGCCATTTTTTAACACTGACTATTCCATTTTTAAATTCATCTCTCTCTGCACACATTTATGTGGAAAACAGTTTTTCATGGGGCTCTCATGTTTTTGCAAGCCTTCTGAGCAAACGCACTACCACCTTTTGTTCTATACCACATTTTCAAGTATATTTATATAGCAAATGCCTTTGGAAGATAAAGATAGTGACTACTTCCAGAGCAAAGAGCAGGTTTGTTTACTCTCCAGTGTAATAAAGGTAATATCTCCTATTAGGGCAAAGTTCAAGCATATTTGTTTACTGCCCAGTGTAAAAGATTCTGGTTCCCTGAGCTCAGTGTTCTTCAGCTTTGATGCAACGCAGGTGCATGTGCAGAATTCATGCAGGCCCCCTCCATATCACCCTATGTAACTTGGTGGCAAGATGAACTGATGCAAGCCTGAAGATCACTGTGCTGTGAATAATAAAGTTTTATGACTGTAACCCAGTGGTCTTTTTTTTCTGCCAGTATCTATGAAATGTAGCAAGCTAAGTCATATTGGTTAGCTTGCAAAGATGATAAAATTCCAGAACCTTCACAGTTTTTAATATTTTTTATAATTACATCATTTAGATAAATGTACCTTTGTTATTTAAATCATATGGGCACATACCAGGTTGTTTACAAATACAGTGAACATAAAAACATCACCACTTGTCTTTGAGTCTCTGCATTATAATCTATTGTGGTTTGGCTACTTAGGGAACAAATATCTTACATAGAAGTGAACTGTTCTAGCCCTGGCCTACATGGCTCAATGGTTTGAGCAACTGCCCATGCACTGAAAGGTTATAGGTTCGATTCCTGGTCAAGGGCATATACCTAAGTTGCAGGTTCCCCAGCCTGGGTTGGAGCACGTGTGGGAGTTAACCAATTGATGTGGCTCTCTGAAGATCAACATTTCTCTCTCTCTCCCTCCCCCCTCCCTTCCACTCTCTCCAACTCTCTCTAAAAATCAATGGAAAAAATATTCTGGGGTGAGGATTAACAAAAAAAATAATAAAAGTGAATGGTTCTAAATTTTTCTGTATGTAGTTTTCTCTCCAAAATAATGTGTACTTTATTAAATCACAAAGTTATGCAAAAGAAAAACTTCTTGTTTAAAAAATGCCATTTCACTTCAGCAATGCACATACTAAAATTAATATGATAAAGAGAAGATTAAAAAGGTCTGCACTCAAAAAGACATGAAAATTCATGAAACATTTCATGTTTTGAGGAAGAAAAAGAATAATAGAATGCACATGACTAAAATAAAAGAAGGCAAGAATTAAGAGAAAAAGGAAGGTTAAAAAGTTGGGTTAAATAAAACACTAATAATAAGGGAGTAGATAGAAGCCAAATATATCAATAATCACTTTAAATGCAATTGATAATATAATTAAAATTCTAAAATTGTCAGAGTGGATTAAAAATATATGTTCCAGTGGAAATCAAGGGACACTTATTAAATATAAGAACAAAGATGCTTAAAAATAAAACAGTCCTGGCTGGTGTGGCTCAGCAGATAGAGCATCAGCCTGCACACCAAAGTGTCAAAAGTTTGATCCTCAGCCTTGGTTGGGGTGTGTGTGGGAGTCAACCAGTTGATGTGTCTCTCTGGCATCAATGTTTCTCTCACTCTCTCTCTCTCTCTCTCTCTCTCCCCTCTTTCCCTTCCTTCCACTCTCTAAATATCAATGGAAAAAATATCCTCAGGTGAGGATTAACAAAAATAAATAAATAAATAAATAAATAAATAAATAAATAAATAAATAAATCATACCATGTAAATAAAGACATGCCAGGTAAGCAGTAATCAATAGAATAATTGCTATGGCTACAGTAATATGAGACAAAGACTTTATGTAAGACACTTCGCTGGAGAATTAAATGGGCATTGCATAATAATGAAAAGTCAGTCCAAAAGTCCACTTGAGAGACATTCTGCAAATACTTGACCATTAATTCTCAGAACTGTCAAGTTCATAAAAAACAAGAAAACCCTAAGAAACTATCATAGCCCAAAGTAGTCAACAGAGATATAATGACTAAAACGTAAGGTGATATCCTGGATGGGAAACTGGAATAGTAAAAGTACATTAGGGAAAAACAAAGTATAAACAAAGTACAGAGTTTAGTTAGTTATAAGAATTATACCACACTATTCTAAGATTTTAATAATAAGGCAACCTTGATGTGGTGAACTTTCTGTACTATCTTTTCATTTTTTCTGTTAATTTAAATTATTCTAAAATAAAAATTTTATTGAAAAATGATACATAACACAAATATCTCATATCCAGCTTAAAAACACACTCTTAAAAATCCATAAAAACCAAAACCAAAAAAGAAACAGAGAAGATGGTGGCATAGGTAAATGCAGTACTTGCATTCTCCCATAACAAAATCAAAATTACAATTACACTAAAGAACAATCACCATTCAGAACCACCTGAAATCTAGCTGAAGAGAAGTCCTACAGCTAAGGATACAGAGAAGATGACACATAAAGACTGGTAGGAGGGAGATGCAGAACAGGCTGGTCCCACAACAAAGTACAGTGGTTAAAAATCATCAGGGATATCTCGGCTGTAGAGGTACCTCCTGAGGAGCGAGGGAGCCCAGCCCCACACCAGACTCCCCAACCCAGGGTTTCAGTGTCAGGAAGAAACATCCCAATATCTTCTGACTGTAAAAACCAGTGGGGATTGTGGCTGAGTAAGATGAAGGGCTGCTGGAGTCCAAAGTGTTGCTCTTAAAGGGCCCATGAATGGACTTGCTCAGAAAAACTCCCTCTGAGATCCAGCGCTGGGGCAGAACCTTGAAAAGCACCAGAGACATATGGGGAGGAACTGAAGTGTCTGGCTGGGGGGTGGGGGGGGATGTCAGCTTTCTCCCAGACAGAAGCGCTGGCAGAAGCAATTGTTTCTTTGCCCTGCCTGCATGGTTCATCAGTTGAGCATCAACTCATGAAGCAGAAGATCTTGGTTTGATTCCTGATCAGAGCACACGCCCGGGTTGCAGATTTGATCTCCAGTAGGGGGTGTGCAGGAGGTTGCTGATCAATGACTCTCTCTCATCATTGATGTTGCTATCTCTCTCCACCTTTCCATTCACCTCTCTGAAATCAATAAAGATATATTTATAAAAAAGTATTACAGATGTCCCCTTCCCCCCAATGAACCCGTCTACCCCCATCTGCCCCACCCCCAGACCTTCCCCATACTATTGTCTGTGTCCATGGGTTATGCATTTATGCATATAAGTTCTTTGATTAACTTCTTCCCACCCACTCCCCCACCCCAGCCTTCCCTCTGAGATCCCTCAGTCTGTTCCATGCTTCTGTGTCTCTATGTCTCTGTATCTCTTTTGTTCATCATTTTATTTTGTTCATTGTATTCCACATATGAGTGAGATCATGTGATATTTGTTTTTCTCTGCCTGGATTATTTCACTTAGCATAAAACTCTCCAGGTCCATCCATGTTGTCCCTAGGGGTGAGAGATCCTTCTTTTTTACAACCTCCTAGTATTTCCTGGTGTAAATGTACCACAGCTTTTTTATCCCCTTATTAACTGATGGGCTCTTGAACTGTTTCCAGGTCTTAGCTAGATTGCCCTGCTATGAACATAGGGGTGCATAAATTCTTTTTGATTGGTGTTTCACATTTCTTAGGATATATTCCTAGAAGTGGGATCACTGCATCAAATGGCAGTTTCATTTTTAATTTTTTGAAGGAACTCTATACTGTTTTTCATAGTGGCTGCACCAGTCTGCATTCCCACCAGCAATGTAAAAGGGTTCCCGTTCCTCCACATCCTTACCAGTATTTGTCCTTCATTGATTTGTTGATAGCAGCCATTCTGACAGGTGTGAGATGATACCTCATTATTGTTTTAATTTGCATTTCTCTGATGATTAGTGGCTTTGAGCATTATTTCATAAGTTTCTTTGGCCATCTGTATGTTCTCTTTGAGGAAGTGTGTGTTTAGGTCCTTTGCCCATTTTTTAATTGGATTGTTTGTCTTCCTCTTGCTAAGTAATATGAGTTCCTTATATATTTTGGATATTAACTCTTTATCGGATGTGTCATTGGCAAATATATTCTCCCATACAGTGGGTTCCCTTTTCGTTCTGTTGATGGTTTCTTTTGCTGTGAAGAAGCTTTTTATTTTTATGTAGTCCCATTTGTTTATTTTCTCCTTTGTTTCTTTTACCTTAGGAGATGTATCAGCAAAAGCATTGCTAGGAGAGATGTCTGAGATTTTTTTGCCTACTTCTATGGTTTTTATGGTTTCACATTTTACATTTAATTCTTTTATGTATTTTGTGTTTACTTTTGTGTATGGTGTAAGTTGGTGGTCTAGTGTCATTTTTTTGCATGTACCTGTCGAATTTTCCCAACACCATTTATTGAAGAGACTGTCTTTATTCCATTGTATGTTCTTTCCTCCTTTGTCAAATATTAATTGAGCGTAATGGCTTGGATCGATTTCTGGGTTCTCTCTTCTGTTCCACTGATTGATATGCCTGTTCTTGTGCCAGTACCAGGCTGTTTTGATTACTGTGGCTTTGTAGTATAACTTGGTATCTGGTATTGTGACCCCTCCAACTTTGTTCTTCTTTCTCAAGATTGCTGTGGCTATTCGGGATCTTTTTTAGTTCCATATAAATTTTTGAAGTGTTCTAGATCTGTGAAATATGCCTTTGGTATTTTAATAAGAATTGCATTGAATTTATAGATTGCTTTAGGTAGTGTGCACATTTAAATGATGTTGATTCTTCCAATCCATGAACTCAGTATATTCTTCCACTTGTTTATATCTTCTTCTATCTCTTTTTGCAACATCCTGTAGTTTTCTGAGTGCAGGTTTTTTACCTCCTTGGTTAAGTTTATTCCTAAGTATCTTAATTTTTTAATTGCAGTGGTAAATGGGATTGTTTTTTTAGTTTCTCTTTCTGAGAGTTCATTATTGGTGTATGAACATGCCATCAATTTCTGGGTGTTAATTTTGTATCCTTCTACTTTGCCAAATTCATTTATTAAATCAAGTAGTTGTTTGGTGGAATCTTTAGGATTTTCTATGTATAATATCTTGTAATCTGAAAATAATGACAGTTTTACTTTTTTCTTTCCAACTTGGATGCCTTTTATGTTTTCTTTCTGTCTGATGGCTGTGGCAAGGACTTCCAGTACTATGTTGAATAAGAGTGGTGAGAGTGGACACCCTTGTCTTGTTCTTGTTCTTAGGGGAAATGGTTTATTTTTTGCCCATTGAGTGTGATATTGGCTGTAGGTTGGTCATGTATGGCCTTTATTGTGTTGAGGTATGATCCCTCTATTCCCACTTTGTTGAGATTTTTATCAAAAATTTTAATTTTTTATGAAGTAATAAACAGTAAATAGCACATTTATGGTCTTGCCCTTTGGAACCTAACATAGGGAAGGAATAGAAAGAAGAAAATGTTCTCCACTGCCTACTACAGTGTCTGGTGATTAAGTAATATATTTTGAAAAACAGGGACTGGAGGTACCCTCTACCCACCTGTAAAAGAAGGGAAGGGTAGGCATCTGGTGAAAGAGTTCTTTTTGTATGAATAGACTGCTGACAGCAGCTGATGGCTAGTCTCTTCAAAGTACTGTATATTCTTTTGTAAAGAAAAAATAAACATTTTAAAATATTCCCTCTAAAGGATGATTAAAAACAATGCTCTCTTTTCAATGTGTAATGATATTTAATTTTCAAAAACTTCTGCGGCAACTATAATTTATAATTCATATTTAAATTTTAATGTTAAACCAGTGGAATTCATTTCTAAAAAAAATGTTTGTTTTTAGCAATATGTTTGTTAAGGCCATGAATGAATTTCTTCCTCCCTAGAAAATGTGTCATTGATAAAAAGTCAAATTTAATATTGACTAGTCAGTAGTTAATTCTCTTTTGCTTTCAGAGTCTACAACAATGACTTTACCTGAAATTATAGATTGAGAATATATTAATTGTCTCTTTTTTAGATCCATAAAATAATATTGGGGGAGAATTACTCATTTTCTCCTCACTAGTATTACAAGATTAATTAAACGTCTGAAAAAGCAGTATGCTAATTTGTTACTGTGGTTGACCTTGAGGATATTGTGCTAAGTATAAGTCAGTCAGAAAAAGGTAAGAACCATATGATTTCACACATAGGTGAGATGTAAAACTGAAACTCAGAGACACAGACAAAGTATGGTGGTTACCAGAGGGAAGGGAGCGGGGTGGGTAGTAAAAGTTAAAGGGGGCCAAATATATGGTGACAGATGATTTGACTTTGGGTGGTGGGCACACAGTGCAATATACAGATCATATATCATAGAAATGTACACTTGAAACCTATATAATCTTATTAACCAGTGTCACCCCAATGAATTTAATAAAAAATAAATAAAAAGAAATACCCATCCCAAAAGGAGTTCTCTTCTATGGAGCATATTTATATTGGACTCAGTGATACATTATTTAGCTGGTGATTTTATTTTATGTATGTGTTCTTCTTTAACTGCAACTCAAATGTGCATTATATTCAGTCAATAGGTAGCAATTACTTGTCTGCCAAGTTTATTGTAGAAGCATCTAAAAGGCAAAAAGATTAAATCATAAATTCATCTGTTTTCCTAGAACCCAGTGAACCATAAAAATCTTGCAAAGTTTGCAGAATGTCTGCCAGACATCAACATTTAGAATTAAGCTCGACATTTCTGGCCTTTACTCATTAAATTTCTGGCCATGCATTTCAAATGGTATATTCAGTGAGTCATTGTGAAGTATGAAGCAAAATATAAAATCTGTAATAGACTTCTGAAGTAAAGAAAATTCAATCTTCCATGGAAAAGAATAAAATAGGATGGCCCAAAATACATAAAAGAGAGTAGAGCGCACAATACAGAGTGTAATTAATTTGGTGCTCTGCAAAGTTGAGTGAAAGAATGGATAGGAAAACATAAAAAATCCCAACATAAAGATAAGCATACAATATGTTGGGATTTATTATAAAAGATATGATGGATACCTTAACTTATTTTCAAAAGAAAAAAATGTATGGTTTATAGTTGCAAATTGTGATTTTATCTTTCTATCATTAACTTTTTTTTCTTTGTGGAAAAAAATAACTTGGAAGGGAAGATATACTATTGGAATTTGATAGCTACATTAAATTTCTTACATAAGAAAGCAATTCTGTATATTTACATTATATTATTTGTTTCTTTATTATATATAATATGGTAATAAGTAACATAATAAATATGCATTATATTTATTATATAATATTTAAGAATATTATATATTCATCTTATATTTACATAGGATTTTCTCTCAAAATCTGGGTTCATTTGGTTGTGTACTAGGATCATTAATTATCAAAAAAGGAAATGTACTTAATTACTGAATATGTTAGAAAGCACTTTTTTTAATATCACAATCTATTGCTTATGTCATTAAATGGCATACATTAAAATAATGTCAGTTGACAATCCTGTGAGGAAAATAAGCTTAATTGTGAACTGAACTTTCCTTTGGAAAAAAAAAAAAAATTCTTTCAAGTGAAGTAAGAGTAAAAAAATAATAAATGTGGATAGTATTATGCTAAGTGAAATAAGTCAGTTAGAGAAAGACAAGCACAATATAATTTCACTTATATGTGGAATCTGATAAACAAAATAAATTGACAGAATAAAAACAGACTCATAGATACAGAGAACAGACTGACAATGTCAGAGGGAAGGCGGGGGTTGGAGGGCTGGGTGGAAAAGTTGAAGGGATTTAGCAAAGGAAAAGCACCTTATGGATACAGACAACAGTATGGTGATTATCAGAGAAAAAGGGGGTGGGGAGAGGTAGAAGGGAGTAAAGGGGGGATAAATGGTGATGGATAGAGACTTGACTTGGGATGGTAAACACACAATACAATATACAGATGATGCATTGTGAAATTGTGCACCTGAAACTATATAACTTTATTAACCAATGTTACCCCAATAAATTCAATAAAAATAAAACCAAACCAAAATAAAATAATAATAAATGTGAATTTATTTCCATTCCCTTCACCCTAAAATAGTAGCAACTGCCATAACTACCATCACTACTACAGAAACAAGAAACATAAGTAGAGGTTGATTCTCCTCTTGTGGCTAAAGTGGGTGTTATGTGCTTATTTATGCATTTTCTAAATTTGGAAGATTGTTTCTATGTAGACATATACACAAAGTGTTTGGGAAGGACCTCTAGTAAGCCATGAAAGTGCAGCTGTTATGGGGCCATATGTAATTTTCATTTTCTCAGTTTGAGCGTAAGCTTTGGTGAAGATATACAAAATGAAAATGTCTAGTGAAGGGAGTTTATGTTTTGGCAAAGTGTGTCACCCAATGACAAGAATGAGGTAAATTTACTATACCAAAACAACAACAGCAGCAATAATAAAAAGAAAAGAAAAGAAAAGAAAAGAAAAGAAAAATAGTTTAATGTCTAATATTTACAATAAATTTTAGAATTCTGATGTTAAGTTAATGCAGTCTGTCCTATACTTAAAGCTCAATGAAAAATAATGAAAGCTATAGAATGGGGGAGAGCAATGATTTTGAGCTGTAGCATCAAAACGTGGCTAATAAATCAATACATCCGTTTTTACTCTTGTGCATCGTTTCAAATTGTACACTGAGTCAGAACAGCTGGGCTATGATCTAAATCAGATAGTTAGACAGCCCAAAATACCAGATCAACAGATTTCTGAACCAGTGTTATTCATCATATAGACATAGTCATTAGACCAATGAGATATGAAGCTTGTATTTACAGAATGATAAACTTTCAGATGAAAGCTGGAAAAATTCAATCTGACTCACAGATGTTTTGCTTATTTGATGATATACATCTGGATATTTGGAAACATCTAGATCATTAACTATTTTCTTTAGTTTTCTTGCAACTGCATCATATAAACAGTCTTGGGCCTTCCTTGAGTTCCAATGTTCCCTATAATTTTTAAGTATTATGCACATATAAAATAGGGAACAGTATCTTCCTAGAGAACATTTGGCAATGTTTGGAGGCATTTAACTTGTCATACTTGGAGGAAGCTACTGGCTTCGATTGGTAGAGGCCAAGGATGCTGCCAATATCTTACAATGAGCAGGACAGGTCTCTAAACAAAGAATATTAGCTAAGAGCTAGTCATCTAAAATTAATTTGGCCATTCTATATTTAGATGTTTTCAGATTATAAATCAAATTGTAAACAATGGAAAGCAAGCTCTACTGTAGACTATTGTTTGGTAGCTCGAGTATTAACCTAAACAATTAGAAAGACCCAGATGAATCGAAGGTCAAGTTGTGCCTGGGTTAGGAACAGTGATGTTCTAGAGCCAACTGGTGCTGGCTTGAGGTGACTGTTAAATTTTCAGAAATTTTGTGAGCTAACTGATATCACATTACTATCTGAAATTATCTGTGTAAGGAGTATTTATATGGCAGAAATCAGTTAACACTACAATCAGGGTGTCACCCCTCCACCTGGGAGGCAGGTGTCAGTCATTTGCCTGGGCATCACTGGTTTAATGTTGTAAGATCATCTACCACCTACTTAATTCTATGAAAAACCATTTTGTGTGGCCAATTTTAAATACTATTTGTCAGTTTTTAGAATAATCTATTCTAATACTGCTTTATATTTACATGTAAAATATTAATATATTCACTTTGACAATCAATGCCAACCTTCAATTATACCATAAATCCTAACAAAGGCTTTAATTGACCACTTTTTGCAAAATAAGGCTAATGAAAATATTCTGCACTTTATTAGCCAAAGGCTAATTGTATAAATGCATACCATTAACTGACATGATCAGACTCTTGAAAAAGTGAAGACGTTTTAGTTAAGAAAAAACGATTAATTCCTTAAAAGCTCAAAGTTGACAAATTCAAGCTATAAATGAGGCTTTGATGTAGCTAAATTAATTTTCTCCCTAAAGAAAAGGTCAATAGCATTAGAATGTTTATTTTACTCAAAAAATTAAAACTCCAATTATCTTGGTTAGAGGATGAATAGGTAATTATAACATTTTCTCCTGGTTTGCCATATTAGCTCCTTTTCTCTCAAGCAAATATTAATTTCCAAATCCATTAACACATCTACGAAATACCCAGGCATCATTATTTAAACTGATTATGTTAGGATTCAGACATCTTTTTGAAAACTTTTTGCAGAGCAGTTGCTTGATCAAATATCTGTTTTTGAGTTGAAAATATTTTGTTTTGTTTTTTTCAATTTAACTTGACACTTCAAGATGGATAGAGTAGTTGTGTAATCACCTTTATTATTCTAATAGGATGTGACATAAAAAGAATTACCTTCAATAGCCTAACTTTTCACTGGTCAAAATTAAGAGTAAATTGAAAAATCTTATTTTAAATAATTTTCAAAATGTCTGTTGAAAGAATTAATATGCTATATAACTTCTAACTGAATAATTTTCATCTTTGCCACCACTCACAAAACATGGCACAGCCCCTGATCCACTAGTACATACTGTTCTTCAAACAGGTGATAAAGAGCTATATATATCATCAACAAATTCCAACACTCTTAGTGACAGCATAGCAAATTCACTTGATTTTGTGGATTTCCTTTTGTTAGCTGTACCAGTATGCTTCCATGTATAGCTAAGAGATCTGGGGTCATAAATAGAACATTGTGCACAAAAGATCAAAGATTGGTCCAGTTAGGTGGTCCTGAAGAGGTAGGCAGAGAAGTTAAGTATTTTTGCATTCCTCCATGATTGAAGCTCTACTGCAGTTAATTGTATTGCCTACCATAAAGGAAGTGTAGCTGATAAAAAAATTAGAAATCAAGCAAGACAGTTGTCACCAAATAACATAATAGGAGTTTGATTTGAATATCATCTCTGTATGAGTTGAAATATTATCTTCACCCCTTATCATATGCCATATCTAAGATGCCATCCATTTCAAGATGCATCATTATTTTATGTACCACTAAGAAAGAAAGGAATAAAATGAGCAATTATACTTATCAAAACCAAAGATTTTAAAGATATATCCCAATTTCAGAGATGTTAAAAAGTTACACGTATCTTAGAATGATTTTTAAATGGTCCTTGCTGTGTGACTCCATGTGAGACTGAAATTGGCCTCAGTTTCATTATTTGTAAAATACAGTAGGTAATACTTAACATTATGTGGTGGCTGTGAAGATTAAATCAGGTTATATATGGAAAATATCTGCCAACAAGTGGGAGCTCACTTTAGCATGGCAGATTTACGGCCTTGCAGGTAATTTTCATTATATTTCATTTGGTGCTCTGAATGCAAATACAAAATTATGAATTACATTGCTGTCCATTGGCAGTTAAGAAACTATTTGAAATATTGATATCAGTATATCACTTTAAGCCAATAAGTTTTCATTTGACAAATATTGAACATCTACTACCAGTGAGAGGCAATATAGTATAGTGGTCTGTTTTAGAATCTTCACTTTTTTACTTACTACATTTGAGTTTGGACAACTTAAATAATTTTGCCTCATTTTTCCTTATCGCTACAGTAGAAATAATAGTTTTGGGGATTAAATGAGTTAAAAAATGCAAAGTTTTAGAAAATACCTGATACTTTGTAAGCACTCCATAAATGATAAATTTTATTTTACTATGCATCAAGCACTGGAGGGATAGAAATACTTCAGTGAACAAATAAAAATATAATTTCTGCCTAGTGAATTTTAGAGTGCAGTGAGGAAAGACTGTAAAATAACAGGCAGTGTTATGTGCTATGAAGAAAAATAAAGCAGGATAGGGAATAGAGAGTGGTAGAAATACTCTTTTTAGAAAGAGTTTTCAGGAAAGGGATCTTGAAAGAGGTGGATATTTGAGCAAGCTGAAGAGTAAGTGCAAGGAGCCTTTAGGAAGGAATGAACTTGGCACATTGGAGAAAGGGCAAGGTCAGGGTAGCTGGGGTACAAGGAACTAGGTAAACAGTGGTTTTCTGGATAGTTGAACACTGAACATTTTTTATCCATTTTATTTTTACTAGGTGTGGATTTTGTCCCCAGAGATAGTTTTCACATTACTCAGATAATATTTACACATTCCATTATTGAAGGAGCATTAAGGCGATGCCACACTTAATACAAAGAGGCTGTAAGTAACGTTGTTTTAGCTGAGCACCTGATTCAGAAGTAACCTTTCTAACAGGTCACTGTGGCTGAACAGTACTGTATTTTTAAAGAAAGCTCTTCATGCTCATTGGGTGGAGGAAGGTGTTGATCATCATTAACATTTTTTTAAGTGTTCAGTGTAACAAGATCCGCATTGCCCTTTTTGTCAGGACCTCACAATTTATTAACTGTCATCCACCAAATAATGACGTTTCGGTTTACGACAGACTGCATGCATATACAATGGTGGTCCCATAGATTATAATGAAGCTATAAAATTCCAATCAATGCCCTGCCTGTATGGTTCTGTTGGTTGAGTGTCGTCCTCTCATGAACTAGGAGGTTACCATTGGATTCCAGGTTGTGGGCTTGATCCCCAGTAGGGGGCCTGCAGAAAGCAGTGAATCAATGACTCATCATTCATGTTTCCATCTCTCTTCCTCTCCCTTCTTCTCTCTCTAAAAAATCAATAAAAATAAGTATTTTAAAAATTCCTATCATCTAAGTGACATTGTGGCCATCATATCACAGTGCAATGCATTACTCCCATGTTTGTGGTGATACTGGTGTCAACAAGCCTACTGCACTGCCAGTCATAGAAAAGTATGGCACATACAATTATGTTCAGTACATAATACTTGATAATGATAATAAATAACTATGTTACTGGTTTATGTATTTGCTATACTTTTTATCATTATTTTAGAGAGTGTTCTTTCTACTTATATAAAAAAAAGTTTGCTGTGAAACAGTATGCCCTGTTATACCACCAGCAACCTTATACATGTTCTGCTTACCATGTCTCTTAATTGCACTATTTTCTCCTTTGTTTGATTTAAACCTTATTTTATAAATTTAGTGTAGCCTAAGTGTATGGTGTTTATTCCTCAGAACATATTCCGGTCCTTAAATGACACATGACTGTAATCCAATTTTATGTCATCATTACCTTTGACCTTCACTTTTCTCTTGCTGCTCCTCCTTCCTCAAGGCTCTCTTTTACTTTCCTGGCTGTTATAAAAAAGTAAGATTCACTAATAAATCAAAAACATTCTTTCAGCAAATTGTTTTCTTCCCCACCAAGCCTTGTACAGGGGCTAATACAAAGGGGAAAAAATGACAAACTAAGGATTTTAGTGGAAGGGCTGATAGTACCAGTGAACTAACCAAAAGTTCAGAAATAGTAATGAACCAGGATAGTACAGCCACAAGAATTATTCCTCTTAAGGCAAATGTTTAGCTATAAATTTAGTGATTTACAAAGAGTTATCAAGTTAGTCTAAACATACTAGTTCACTTTTACCTCTCCCTTCCCAGCACCTCCAAATGAGACTTTTCTTTTTAATTTCTTAGCTCACAAATATATTTACTACTGCTCCCTTCTTGACCTAACCGCTTCTGCCCAAATCTTACACTGCTCAATACTTCTAATACAGGAGCAAGAGTCATTGTGTCAGAAGAGGACTACCAGCCAAATGCACGGGACAATTTGTATGGAGCTAATTAAGCCAATTATTAGCATTTCTTGGGTCTTTCACTCTTACAAAATTGTTTTCTTTCCTACAAGTGGAAACATGCCCAATTCACAATGCCCATACCCAGGACATTATTTCTACTCTCAAGTGATCCCATCAGTTGTTTTTTAATGAGATCCATTAATAATACCTTAGTGTTTTTTCCCTCTGAATCAGCTTGCCGTTCTTTCAGCTAAACTGAAGCTCCCAGAAACCCCAAAGCCCCTACTTCTTTAACTGATTCGTGCATCTGTCAGCATGGAATTGGTTTTCTTTTATTCCTGGGGGTTACAGACTGCCACAGTCACTTGTTTCTGGTGAGAAGACAGTTGGTGTAATTATCTCACAAACTTTTCTCTCCACCGTTGTTTGGCATGGGTCCTCTCCTCCCGACTAGAATTAAGACAATTCATAGGATTTCCTGAACACACCTTCCCCAACACAAACACTTTCACACATTCATAGCCCCCCACCTCTCTCTCTCTCTCTCTCTCTCTCTCTCACACACACACACACACACACACACACACAAACACACACACACCAGGCTGGTGCTGACAGATCAAAGCCTTCTGGGCTATGAATATTTGGAGTTCAGAGTCACAACCCCTTAGATCCTTTGTATCAGTCCTGAGACACCCGACAGGATCTTCCCTCAACAACTGAAATCACTCTCTAATAAGCGATTCAAAGTGAGAATTTAGCAGGTCCCATCTGTGGGAGCTCAAGACATATCAAAGGCCACTCGCTGACTGCACAAACTCAGCCAGCTTCACAGCCGTCTCTAGTACCAGTGTAGTACTATCTGCCCACTAACCTACAGCATATTTTGACAGCTACCAGTATTCATTCCCCTTTCTGCACATGATTCCTACAGGCCTGGAGAAATGTATACTAAAACAGAGACTACTTGGCAGGTAGAATTTTATATTTTATTGCATATATGACATAGACATATGCTCTGGAAGTCAGGGGATGTACTGGCCCAGACCTGACTCAGAGAGAAGGGTTTTTTTATATGCTCCAATAACTTTAGAAATTTTTTTCTCCATATATCACCTTTCAACACTACCTCTTAGATCACCCGTGAGGAGAAAAAGACAGAGGAGGAAAGCTTTTAGACAAACAGTAAATTAGGCCCTTGCTACAAACAACCTCTGCCTTCGGTTCTGAGTGATCTCTGCTTTGCCTAAACCTTAGATAACACAAATAGGCTGGAACCAGATTCCTTAAAACCCCAGGCTGAAGCAAACCATCACCACCAGTACCAGCACAATATTATGTACCAGGTAGGTGAAAATTCTGATTCTTTGCTTTCCCCAATTACAGCTTTCTCTCTCTCTCTCTCTGTGTGTGTGTGTGTGTGTCTCATTGTGCTAGTGCAATTGTGGGTGCTATAACTTACTCTAAAGAAAATGTTTTCTAGCCCCTAATGTATGCATTTTACCTTAATTCATAGAAACAAAGAAAACCATGAAGCCATTAGGAAACTATCAGGCCATTCCAATGTCAATCAGTGTGTGTGGGGGGGAACATATTAAAGTTCCCAGAGGCCCTTAATTTCCTTTCAGGTCCTTATAGAGTTATTAATATTAAAATCATCTCTCTCCTGTTCATCTATTCTCCCCAAAACTCAGCACAAAATGGCTTGTCTTTTTCATTCCATGAATACTGCTCTTACTACAGTTACCTATGGTTTCTGGATTCTGAACCAAAAACAATCACTTTTTAATTCTTAATTACTTGAACAAATGCAGCTTTTGACCTGCATGACTACTTCCCACTCCTTAAAACTCTCCCAAAGGGTAAGAGATCCTGCTTTACAGCTGCATAGTATTCCATGGTGTAACTGTCCCACAGCTTTTTTATCCACTCATCTACTGATGGGCACTTGGGCTGTTTCCAGATCTTAGCTATTGTAAATTGCGCTGCTATGAACATAGGGGTGCATATATTCTTTCTGATTAGTGTTTCAGGATTCTTAGGATATATTCCTAGAAGTGGTATCACCGGGTCAAAAGGCAGCTCCATTTTTAATTTTTTGAGAAACCTCCATACTGTTTTCCACATTGGCTGCACCAGTCTGCAATCCTACCAGCAGTGTACCAGGTTCCCCTTTCTCCACACCCTCGCCAGCACATATCATTTGTTGATTTATTGATGGTAGCCACTCTGACAGGTGTGAAGAGATATCTCATTGTAGTTTTAATTTGCATCTCTCTGATGATTAGTGACATTGAGCATTTTCTCATTTATCTCTTGGCCATCTGTATGTCTTCTTTGGAGAAGTGTCTATTCAGGTCCTTTGCCCATTTTTAAATTTTTTTAATTGGATTGTTTGTCTTCCTCTTGTTGAGTTGTATGAGTTCTTTGTACACTTTGGAAATTAACCCCTTATCTGATGTGTCATTAGCAAATATGTTCTCCCATACCGTGGAGTTCCTTTGTATTTTGAGGATGTTTTCTTTTGCTGTGCAAAAGCTTTTTAATTTAATGTAGTCCAATTGGTTTATTTTTTTCCTTTGTTTCTCTTGCCCTAGGAGATGTATCGGTAAAAAATCCACTACATGAGATATCTGTGCATTAATCTTTTTAAAGAAATCATAAGAGAGTATCACAATTCTTATATATGATTGTGGTGGCTTAATAAGGCCTACTCTGACTTTATTGCTCTTCCCACCACACTCAGCCCATCTTGACCTCTTTGTTTTTCTTTTTTTAAAAAATTTATCTTTATTGTTGAGAGTATTACAGGTGTCCCATTTTTCCCAACAATTGACCCCCTCCACTTCCCTCCCACTCCCTCCTTCACCCCATTATTGACTGTGTCCATGAGTTATGCATATATGCATATAACTTCTTTGATTAATCTCTTCCCACCTTCCACCCCCTTCCCTCTTTCCTCTGAGATATGACTGTCTGTTGCATGTGTCAATGTCTCTGGATCTATTTAGTTCTTCAGATTCTTTTGTTCATTAGCTTCTTGTTAAAGAAGACCCTTCAACATTTCCTTTAGTGCTGGTCTTGTGGAGATGAACTCCTTTAGCTTTTTCTTATCTGTGAAGCTCTTTATCTGATCTTCAGTTCTAAATGATAGCTTTGCTGGGTAGAGCAATCTTGGTTGTAGTTCCATATTGTTCATAGCTTTGAATATTTCTTGCCACTCCCTTCTGTCCTGCAAAGTTTCTGTTGAGAAATCAGCTGACAGTCATATGGGTGCTCCCTTGTAGGTAACTGATTGCTTTTCTCTTGCTGCTTTTAAGATTCTTGCTTTGTCTTTAACCTTTGGCATTTTAATTATGATGTGTCTTGCTGTGGGCCTCTTTGGGTTCCTCTTGTTTGGCACCCTCTGTGCTTCCTGGACTTGTAAGTTTATTTCTTTTCCCAGGTAGGGGAAGTTTTCTGTAATTATTTTTTCAAACAGGTTTTCAATTTCTTGCTCTCTTTCTTCTCCTTCTGGTACCCTAAGAATACGAATGTTGGGTCTCTTGAAGAAGTCCCAGAGGCCCCTATACTATCTTCATATTTCTGGATTCTTTTCTCTTTTTGCTCTTCTGGTTGGGTGTTTTTTGTTTCCTCATGTTCCAAATTGCTGATTCGATTCTCAGCATCCTCTGCTCTACTGCTGACTCCCTGTAAATTATTCTTCATTTCAGTTTGTGTAGCCTTCATTTCAAATTGGTACTTTATTATGTTATCGATTTTCTCAGTTATTTCCCTAATAGTCTTCTTAAACATCTTTATAAACAAAAATTTGAACTCTGTATCTGTTAGCTTGCTTGGATCTATTTCATTTAGTTCCTCTTCTAGGTATTTCTTCTGTTCTTTCCTTTGTGGCATGTTTCTTTGCCTCCACATTTTGGCTGCTTCCAGGTGTTTGTTTCTATGTATTAGGTAGGGCTGCTATGTCTCTTGGAATTTGTTGAGTGGCTTTGTGTAGTAAGTGTCCTGTAGGGTTCAGTGGCTCAACCTCCCCAGTCGCTTGAGCTGGGCCTTCTAGGTGATCCCCTGTGTGGGCTGTGTGCACTGTCCTGTTGTAGTTGAGCCTTGGTTGCTGTTGGTGTCACTGGGAGGAATTGACCCCCAGGACAATTGACTGTGAAGGTCACCTGTAACTACAGCCAGAGAGCTGCTGTCCTGGAGACACCCCTATGGAGCAGGATTTACTTCAGTGGAGCTCTGGTGTTTATCAAGTGCTCCCCTTGAGTGTGTCACTTGTGGATGTGGTAGGGTTGTAATCCAGTGTGGTAGAGCCTAACCACCAGGTACACTGTCTCTGGGGCCTCCTGGGTGGTAAAAAGTCAGCCTCTACCTGTATCTTCCCCAGGGTTACCCAGCATGAGCTACACAGCAAACTGTAGTTGGATGCTCCTTATGCTGGGCTTGGAGGTGTCCAGGAGACGCCAAGCTATGAGCCACTGCAGGCTGCCACTAGTGCCAGGCCTGGGGACACTTATCAAGCTGTATGGGGCACGCTGCTGCTTGTTTGAGAGATTTTAGGAAAGTCCTAAGCATGAGGCTTGAGAGGCCACTTGCACAGAAAAGCCCCTGGAAATGGCCTGGATGAGCCTGCAGGTGGGGAGGGGCGGGGCCTCCAGGATCAGGGGGGGGGCAAAGGTGTGAGTCAGGTGCTGGCAATTCAAATGTGGTGCCTACCTGCCGGCTATATGTTGGGAGGGCTCGCCAAAGATGCAACGGCCTCTGCCAGCTCTTCTGCCTGGGAGAAAGCTGCCCCTCTAGCTCTCTCCTAGATTCTAGGCAGGTTTGCTCCTCCCTGAGTGTCCCAGGTCTTTTCAAGCTGCTGCCCAGTGGTGGCCTCAGAGGGAATGCGTCTGAGTGAGTCCATGCACGGGCCCTTTAAGAGGAGCTGCTGGGGCTCCCGCAGTCTCCGAGACCCTCAGCAATAGTCCCGGCTGGTTTCATAGCCCGGAGTTGTGGGGATGTCTTTTCCCGGCCCTGGAGCCCTGGGCTGGGGGCCTGATGTGGGTCTGGGACCCTTCCCTCCTCTGGGAAACCTCTGCCACTGAGATTCCCTCCTGGGTTTAACCCGGGGCACCTGGTGTGGGCCTGAGGCCGGGTCTCTGGATCCAGCCCCGCCCTGCCCGAGTCCCCGCCCCTCCTCCCAGTCTCGGTGCTGCCTCAGCTCCCTGGTTGCGGGGCTTCTGTTCAGCCGGATCTCAGGAGGCTCTGAGTGACAGTGGTTCTGTATTTTAGTTGTGATTTTGATGTGGTTGCGGGAGGCGGCGGGTATAGCTGTTACCTATGCCGCCATCTTCATATATCTTCCTTCTATTTAATTTTTAAGAAAAGCAGTCTGCCACATCCAGCACCTCATCTGAATGTGTCTGGCGTCTGTGAAGCTTGGCTGTCCTATGTTCTCCTACAAATGCTCCTTGAGGAGTTGTTTGGAGGATCCAGCAAGGGAGCACAGCCATGTGTATATTGCTGCAGGAAGAACAAGCCTCGTCTCTCTGGGAAGCTGGTCCCTTTCACCCAGCATGCAGGTTCCAGAGGGGCACACATGGAACACTGAGGGAGAAAAGGGTCACACATCTAGTTGGCCAGTTCAGCCAAATCAACCCTGAATATCAATGGGGTGATACATGTTATAGCCAGATTGCCCTCACATCTCCATTTTTAATGTAGAGCTTATCAGTTTCTAACATACTGCTGTGGACTGAATGTTTATGTCTCTCTCTCTGCCATGTGAGGATGCAGTGAGAAGACAGCTATCCTTACTGGCCCCCTGATCTCAGACTTCCAGTCTCTAGGACTGTGAGAAATCTATTTCTGTTTTTAAGCCCCCCATCTATGTTGTTTTTGTTATAACAACCCAAGCTGACTAAGACACATCCCATGTAGTTTATTCATTTATTGTTTTTTGTGTATTACCTGTCTCCTCCTACTAATATGTATGTACCATGAAGGCATGTTTTTTTTTTCAATGTTGCATCAACACCTAGAATAGTGCCTAGCTATAGTAGGTGCCCAATGAATATTTGTTGGATAATAATAAAGTTATTCTAGAAATACAATAGGGCTGATTAAAAAAAAAAAAAATGCAACATTTTATGAGTACAATTATTTGCAAGCACATTTAGAATTCTCAAATAATTATGATGATTAAATAATTGACTTAAGCATTTTTACCTTATTTGCTTTTTACCATTTTCCCCCAAAATTGCATCTAATTCAACTGTATGAGATTTCAGAAAGCAGTAAAAAAATGATAAACTGGTAAAATAATTATCTGGGTCAAACCAGAATGAGCAGGGGAATCAAAACATTAATCAAATTTCAATAATGTTATCTGGGCAAAATAAGCAATATGATGAAGATTGATAAGCCACTTACCATTCATTTTAAATAAGAAAATAATTTGTAGCTTTTTTATACTGCTGAAAATTTAGACGTAACACCGAAATAAAATAACTTACTGTATGCATGGAGACAAGGAAAATAGAGGTTGAGGTAAATTGGAATATATTTAAATCTATTCTGAAATAGAACCTTTACTGAACTAGCCATATTATCCACCCATTGTGGAATATTATTATAACAAGGAGATATCTGTGATAGTTAATTTGTCAACTTGTCTAGCCTATGGAAAGCAGTTGTTCAGTCAAACCCTAATCAAAATGTTTCCGTAAATGTGTATTTAAATGTGCTTAGTATTTGCAGTTTACTTTCAGTATAGCAGATTACCATCCATAATGTGAGTGGGCCTCATCCAATCATTTGACGGCCTTAAGAGCAAAGGTTTCCAAAGAAGAAGGAATTCTGCCTCCACACTGTAATATAAAAGTTCTGCCTGAGTTTCCAGCCTTTGGACTCAAGACTGTCACATGAACTCTTACCTGAAGGCTTATCCTATAGCTTTCAGACTTGCTTGCCCTCACATTTACCTTAACCAATTCCTTATAGTAAATCTCTTTCTCTTTCTTTCCCTCTCATATATGTGTATACATATATATGTGTATACATATATATGTGTATACATATATGTATATATGTATACACATATATGAGAGAGACACACATCTATAATATATGAATATATATTCTGTAAATACATTTATTTTTTAATTAATATAAAAGTTATATTAATATTATTATATAATTATTAATATATTCATTGTTGAATATAATTTATTAATATATACACAGAGAAAGAGAACCTTGACCAATAGAGGATCTTGATATAATTTGATTAAAAAAAAACTTTCCTGAACATGATTATGTACCAGATACTATGCTATATACTTGGGAGTAGTGATGATGAATATAAATAAAAGTTCCATGGTAGTATGACTTTGGGACTGTTTTTTCCCCTGGTGTACTCTGAGTATCTACAATAGTACATGGGACAGAGTAGTGACTCAATATAGATTTGTTGAAAATATATAGTTCTTGCCCTCAAGGAACTAGGAAAAACAAAAGAGACAGAAAAGTAAACAAGTAATAATATTGCACTGTATGCGTAACATATAGTTACAGTATAATTCTGAATCTCCTTTAAAAACAAACACAAACCTACTTATACATCATGTCTGGAAGGAACCATCACAGAACTTGCTTCTAGGGGAAGGACCTAGGTGACCAGGCCTTAGGGGTGGGAGAGAAACTTTTCAATGAATACCCTTTATGTCCTTTAACCACAGCAAGTATTAATTTTTCAAAAATATTTTTTAGAATCACAGATGCAATTGTTCAAGATTAAAGTTTTCTGAAGCAATATACTATAAAAATACATGAAAAGAAATAAACTAACAATATATCACTCAAATAACTCACAATAGCTGAAATTAAAGGGACTTTATTAATGTGTTCCTTAAAATGAAATTTGTTCAGTTAAATGACAGAATTTCAGAGGCTATGTAGATCAAAATTATTTTGCCAATTATTATTCTACTCACTTGGAAGGTAAAAATAGAAAGAAACAAACAGATATCCTCATTTATTATCTAGTTGTTTTTTCATCATTTCAAACAAAATATAGTTCCCACATCCAGCTTTTGCCATGAGTTTTAACCAGTCAAAATGTACAAAAGGAGCACAGCAGCTTTTAAAGTATCATTCTACATTATTTAATAACCTTGGAAAATTAAACCTAAATACGCTGCATTTCTGAATGGAAATTAATTGGCTATGTCAATGTTGCTTCAGTTTTACCACATTCTAAAACCATCAAGCTGAATACCGTATGTATTATTTTCTTCCACTCAGGCAATCACTTTTGTTCACTAAATATTTATGCAAATGTCCCACAGAAGTTATCACATCAAATAAGCAGAGTTTTATACTCCAGATTAATATTTCACAGTTTCAATGTCATTGAAAAAAAAAGTTGAGTGTAAATTGGCAATAAAACTGACTGCCTTTAACTGTTCTTCAGCAATGGCGAGGATCAGAATTATTTTCACAGGATCAAATATCTTCAGACTTTTATGATAACCCATGAAAAAAGAAGTTAATGATTTAGGAAATTAAAAATAGAATTAAGCATATTAGATGGATGAAAATGTACCATCGATGTTAAGTTTCTAATAATGATATCTAATTACCTTCTTTAGGCTCCCAAGGAATTCAGAATTCTGACTTTTTGTCTAGGAATAATTGTCCAATATAGGGTCACACTAGTTTTGTGAGATGTCATAGGGTAAGAAGTAATGAGCCCTCAAAGTGAGGGGAGCAGTAAAACCTAGGCTATGGTCTTAAGGTTATTTCCTGCCACGAGTCCAAACTTTCTAATTTCCTAATGAAGATTCATTGGATATCCTTTATAAAGTATCTATTTTTTGCCCCAGCCCATTTGGCTCAGTGGTTAGAGTGTCGGCCCACGGACTGAAGGGTCTCAGGTTTGATTCCATTCAGGGGCACGTACCTTGGTTGCAGGCTCCATCCCAGGCCCTCAGTCAGGGCCTGTGGGAGGCAACCAATCGATGTCTCTCTCCTTCTCTCTCTCTCCCTCCCTCTCTCTCTCTCTCTCTCTGAAAAGCAGTGGAAAAAAAATATCCTCAGGTGAGGATTAAAAAAATATAATTGAGTATATATTTTTTAATAAATGTAAAATTGAAATATTTTTCCATTCGGTTATGAGTTTTAACTACACCCAGGTTTTAACACTGTTTGGTTTCAATATTTGTCTGCTACATCAGAAAAGAGTCCTCAAATAACAGGTGGCCAGTTCACTGGTTTCACTGGCTCATATAGCTTTAGTGTCCCCGAGAGGGTTAGAAGTGTGCAGAAAACCAAAGCTTTGCCCTGAAATGATCTACTTGCAGGGTAATTATGTTCTTCCAATTCAGAAATCATTACTTTTATAATAACATGTAATCAAAGAAATGTCCATTGAATTTAAAATAGATACTATATCTATCAAGTTAGTATACTTTAAAAATAATAGCTACCTAGTGCTGAGGAGGATGGCAAGAGACAGTCATTTTCATTTACTGCTGGTAAGAGTGGAAAATTAGATAATTTTCCTGGAAAACAATTTATCAAAATATATTGTCTTAAAAAATAATCACATCCTCTGACCCAATAATCTCTCTTGTGGTAAATTCAAAGAAGTAATGAGATTATCTAAAACATTTGGGACAGCCCAGCCGAGTGTGGCTCAGCGGTTGAGCATCCACCTAGGATCCAGGAGATCAGGGTTCGATTCCCCATCAGGGCACATGCCCGGGTTGCGGGCTTGATCCCCAGCAGGGGGCGTGCAGGAGGCAGCTGATCAGTGACTCATCATTGACGTTTCCTTCCTCTCTTTGAAATCAATAAAGATATATATAAAAAATAAAAAAATAATAAATAAAAAAACATTTGGGACAAAAGATCTTCATGGTAATGCTATCAGTTATAGGAAATAAAAACATTTTAATTTTTTTCTGATTTATACTTTGCTATATATTTTCCAAATATCATACAATACATAGCTATTACATTGAGATTTTGGAAAAGTAAGCAATGAGCAATAAAAGTCTTTCATGTTCAACATGTTTTCTCTGGAAAAAATATTTTAACTGCTATTATCCAAAAGAGGGGGATATGATAATACTGAAGTAGAGAAAGTATCAACATATCCTCCTGGAAGCCACCCACAAGGCCATCTTATTCTCAATGAAAAAAATATGTTGGACTAAAACAAACCATACTTTCCAAAAGAGCTTTCTTTCCTCACATTCAATTATCTTAAAGCTTATGTATTCTACTGCACACATAAGAGATTAATATACTCAAATTAGCAAATAAAATGAAGGACTTGTTTTGTTCCCACACTGACAGGGCTACCCACAAATCACCTTTGTCATATCCAGTCTTTCTCTATGTGATTCACTGATGTTTTCTAACCACTGAATGTTAAAGCTTCTCAGAAGTTGTGCAGCAATGAAACATGTTTGACACTGTTTAACACAGCACTTCACAAACTTTATAAGACTGTACAACCCCTTCTCTCCAAAAAAATAAAAATAAAAATAAAAATCAGTAGTCCCAAGAATTAATCTTTCTTGGAACTTTGAAAAACACAGCACTTGGCTAATGATTCAAGTCCCTGCCTACAATAAATGTAGCTTGACTACATCTATTTCACATCTATTTTTTAAAAATATATCTTTATTGATTTCAGAGAGAGGAAAGGAGAAGGGAAGAGAGAGATAGAAACATCAATGATGAGAGAGTCATTGATCGGCTGCCTCCTGCATGCCCCCGACTGGGGATCGAGCCCACAACCTGAGCATGTGCCCTGACCAGGAATTGAACCCCAATCTCCTGGATCCTAGGAGATGCTCTGATGCTCAACCCCCGAGCCATGCCCGGCTGAGCAATTTCACATATCTTTTCAAGCAATATCTTCATTTTGGTTTAAAATATGATATAATTTTAATTTTTTTTCTAAACAAATAAAGGGAGCTTCTTTCTACTAATAGCATTTTCAGAAGGCATTTTGATAATTCACAGAACATTTAGAACAATAATCCATAGATGAAACAACAGATAGCATGGAGCTGCAGGCAAGGTGGGCATAACCTATTTGGAAAATTACATGAAAGAGTACATATTACAGTTTATTCTAGACTTGCTCTCAATTTCACTAGACTTACCCTGATTTCTTTTTAGTTCTGGGCTCCTGGGCCTCTGATTATTTTTATGTCTTTTTTTCCTTTTTAATAATTTTTATTTTTTAATTACAGTTGACATACAATATTATATTAGTTTTAAGTGTATAACCCAGTTTTACAAAATGATCACTCTGATAAATCTAGTACCCACCTGGCACCATGCATAGTTATTACAATATTATTGACTATATTCCCTGTGCTGTACTTTACATCCCAGTGACTATTCTGTGCCCCTCTTAGAAGTCTCATTGTGGCTTCTTCTTTATATCTTCAGTTATAGCAGTTCTGGTCAGCTAGATTTCAGGTGGTTCTGAATGATGGTTGCTCTGTAGTTTACTTGTAATTTTGATGTTGTTGTGGGAGAAGGGAAGTACTGCATTTACTTACTGTGCCATCTTGATGGGAAGCTCTAGTTTTCTATATGCTTATGTATATGTATATGTATACATATATATATTTAAATATACACATATGCTAGGTTTATTTACAAAAAATGATACCTATGTTTGTCCACACAAAAACTTGTGCATGAATATTCATAGCATCATTATGTATAATAGGCAATTTTGGAAATGAGCCAAATTCCATCAACTGATGAGTGGGTAAAATATATCTATACAATGGGATACTATGAGGCAATAAAAAAGAATTAAACACTTATATATGCTTACAACATGGGTAAACCTTGTAAACACTATGCTGAATGAAAAAAGCCAGAAACAAGGGCAGTACATTGTGGTCATGGTGGTACAAATCTGTGAATAAATGAAAGGCCTATAAATTGTGTGTATATACTGATTAAATCCAAGAAAACTAGAATTGCCTTATGATGTGCCATAAAATTCAAACCAACACCATTTCACAATTTTTTCAGCCCATGAGGCCCCATTTAGGATTTACCTCCTTCATCCGCTGGGCACAAAGGTCAAAATGGTTGGTTGTAGATTGGTTTCTTTGATAAACTGCTGACTAGTCTGCTTAAGCTGGATTTCCATTTTAGGTATACTATAACTTTTGAATTCTCCCAGGGCAATAGGCGAGCTCTGATGGAGAATAGAGGTTAAAGGGTTAGTGAATGTTCTATTATCTGTGCATAGGAATAACAATTCCCCAGAATATAAGGAGGTGATATGGAAGGTTTTCAGTCAAGGTACTATGAAATTATTTCCATAGGTCATATGGAGATCCAGAGTAGGATTGATATGTGGCTAAATGCCTTTAATCAGTTTTGTGTGCAGTATATACATTTTTTCTAGTCCTTACACAATGTATGGCCCATAACTCATCAAACGACTATTAAATGAATTTCCAGGTTCCAACGGCAAATACTTTCACCATTAATGGGCATTTATTTATAATCTCCTCTATTCTAATAAGGATTTGAAGTAGCTCACCAGGTGAAGTCAGTGAACACAATAAAGGTAAAATATAAATATGCATCCAGAAGCATGACCAGGGAAATTATCAATGAAGTAAAAATTCAAAGCACGGCACTATGGCTATTAAATGCAATGCAATGGTGAGCGTTCAGTCCCATCCTAGTGGACCTCTCCACAGCTTTGTCCCATTCCTCATTTCCTCCTTCTTAGAATCTTTCATTCCCTTGGCTTTCAGGACACCATCCTTATGTACTTCAGGAACAGTTGTTGCACTAACCACTACTGCGCAGGCAATGATGATGGTTGCCCCTCTTTCCAGCCTAAAAATAATGAAGTGCTTCAAGGCTCAGTCCTGGGCCCATTCTCTTCTCTAACTCCACTCCCTTCCAGGTGACCGCATCCAAACCTGTGGCTCTAAATACCATGTATATGCCAATGATTTGCCGATGTATGTTTTTGGCACAGACTTAATTTCCAAACTCCAGTCTTGTATAACCAACTACTTAGTAAACGTTGCCACTTGGATCTCTAATAGTCTTCTAAAATATAATCTCCAAAGTTAAACTTTAATTTCCTGTCCTCTGCTCCCTTGCAAAAAACAAAGAAAGCAGCTCCTCTCCCAGTCTTCCCCCATCTTAGTAAACACCACCAGGTTTCACTCAGTTGCTCAGGCCTGAAATTTTAAAAATTTCCCTTGACTTATTTCTCTCTCACCCCATGCTCATCAGCAACTTCTATTAGCTCTAAATTCAAAATATCTACTGAATCTGATCACTTCTCACCACCTTCACTATTAATTAACCTGGTCTCAATCACTATCAGCTCTTGCCTGTATTTAGACAATATCTCTGCTTCTTCTCTTGTCTCCTATAATCTGACCTCTTCACATTATCTAGAGCAGCCACAGAAGCTAGAGCCTCAGTTATATCATGTCACTTACTGCTTTTAAGCCTCCAAAAACTTATCATCACATATAGAACAACACCCCAGGTCCTTATCATGGCCAACAAGTCCCTGACTTCTCTCAATTCTTCCCTACAGCTCAGTGACTCAGCCATACTTTCTTCCTGATCCTGGAACATGCAAGCAAGATCCGCCCTCACAATCTTTGTACTTGGTCATCTCTATGGAAAAATCTGGCCAGAGAAACTCTTAGCTATATCCCCTAACTCATTTAGGTCTCTGCTCACTGCTTCCTCAGAGAGGCCTTCCATGACTATTCTATCTAAAATAGCACTCCTGCTAGGCTGGCGTTGCTCAGTGGTTGAGCATCGACCCATGAGCCTGGAGGTCACAGTTCCATTCCTGGTCAAGGCACATGCCTGGGTTTCAGGCTTGATCCCCAGTTGAGGGCGTGCAGGAAGCAGCCGATAGATAATTCTCTCTCATCACTGATGTTTCTCTCTCTCTCGCTCTCCCTTCCTCTCTCTGAAATCAATAAAAACATATTTTTTTAAAAATAGCGCTCCTGTCCCTCTCTATCCCTTTACTCTACTTTATTTTCCTTCTTAGCAATTGTTGCTATCTGACATTATGCCATATATTTGTTTATTGTTTTCTCTGCCCCAAAAATAAGCTCAATGAAGGCAGGGATTTTATGTTATGTTTACTACTATAACCTCATTGCCCACACTAGTACATAGGACATAATATAAACCTGAAAAGGTTTTTGAAGAAATGAAGTAAGATATTGCAAGCTGTTTACTAGCTTTTAGTAACAGAATGTATATTGATTATAAATAAAAAACCAGACAAACAAATACAATATTGTCCCTATGATTTTCTTGGTGATTCATCATTAGTAATTTATGAAAAAATTCTTCTATTTAATATTTCTTGTGTGCATTACTTGTCTCTTCATCTAAATTTTAAGTCCTTTGAGAACAAAACCATGTCTTACACTTTTTGTGCACATATTTTTGGGTGCTTTGAATATAGGAGACCCACTACTTACACTGTATTTCCTGAATTCTACCATGTCTTTGATTTTGAAATGCTCCACAATGATTTAATATTACCTTTTTATTATTTTCGAGTGGGCATAAATGGGGATAAAGCACTACATTAATGTATAGATCAATTGTACGTTACATTCAGATAGCAAATTTTTAAAAAATTTATCTTTATTGTTAAGAGTATTAGAGATGTCCCCCATTTTCCCCCTTTGCCCCACTCCACCTGGCTCCCTCCCCTCCCCAGGCCTTCCCCACCTTATTGTCTGTGTCCATGGGTTATGCATATATGCATATAAGTTCTTTGGTTAATCCCTTCCCACCCACTCACCCCTGCCCTCCCTCTGAGATCCCTCAGTCTGTTCCATGCTTCCAAGTCCCTGTACCTATTTTATCAATTTATTTTGTTCATTAGATTCCACAGACAAGTGAGATCATGTGATATTTGTTCTTCTTTGACTGGCTTATTTCAATTAGCCTGTTAAAGTGAAAGTACTAGCAATAAGGAATTTGGTAATGGATGATTAATTAATGGTTAATTAACTGCATGCATTTTTTTGTTATTCAATAGAGTGGGTGACTGCTGGGCAGTAAGGGTCTTTATTAAACTTTAATATTCTTAAGGCATTTGATTCTCTTATGAGAGTAAACATGTGCTTGTCTATTTGGGTGTGTACATACACACAGAGAGGGGCATGACAGCAGTACTGCATCTGATTCACTGGAGGCAGTATTATACTCCTGAAATTCAGCAGTTTGTCATAAGCTTTCACACACAGGAGAGAGGGCTGGGAAATACGCAATCTGTCTTGATAGTTACAGTTTCACCAACTACACTATTCAAATCACTGAACTATTTGTATTTGAACTTTCAGTGTTAACATAAGGAGAACAAGATTTCAGTTTTGTACTTATCATACTGTTGGTACTATCCTAATTATGCAGGAATATTAGGCTGGAGGCAACAAAAAAGATCAAAATTGGAAAAGATAAATAGAAGTTTCAGAAACTTCTTGAGCAGATGGTGTCTGATCTGATTTCTAATTATCACCTGCTGTATGATTGAGCTGAATACAGGACTTTAAATCTCTAAAGAGAATATATGACTATGATTCAGATAACCAACATCTGGATGTTCTACATAAATAGAGCTGAGCAAATATTTTCTAGGCAGTTTCAATTTTGACTAATAAAGTAAGCGGTATGATATTAAGCTTCAGGTGGCTCGTTACAACCCTTTTGACAATCTGAATATATATATAAACATATACATATACAATTTCCCACATCTCGTACCCATTGCGATAAAACATAAGGCAGTCTTTATGCCATAAGCCCTGTGGATGTTTGTTCATTAACCACTTTATTTGATTTTTTTAACTTAAGACAGTAAAATAACAGTTGCCAACCCTCAAATGTTATTATTAGCATACTCTATACTGAAAAGGGTTGCTTCTACTTTAGGAACAAGCTATTATATTACAATAATAATTAAAAGACTGCGGTACTGACACCAAAATTGACAAATAGACCAATTGAATTAATTTGAGAGTACTGAAACGTACCCTCATAATGAATGAGAAATTGATATATTGGTTCAGATCAGTAGGAAAATTAATTAATAAATGGTGCTAGTATAATTGTCTTACAACAGAGAAAAGCAGATTGAGATCCATACTTTTTATTATATATAAAATAAACTCCAGATGAAGAAAAGACTACACTGTAAAAGACAAAGCTATGACATTATTAGAATAGAATATGTGAAATTTTAAAAATTGGCATGGAAAATAATTTCTTAAATGAGCTGTACAAAACGCAAAGCTTTATGTGGAGATTTGATTGATTTAATCTTATCAAAATTTGCTATTTTTTAATGCAAAACACTATAAAACAAGATTAATAGGCATGTAAAAGATTGGAAAAAAAACATTGTTCAAATATTTAGCAAACAAAAAAATAATTTGTAGAACATATAAGAAACAAATCAGCAAGAACAAGACCAGAATTCCAATAAAAATTGGCAAATATGAATACACAATTCCCAAAAGGAGAAATCTAAATGTCTAATAAAGAAGAGGAGTTGTTAAATTTCACAAGTATTAGAGGAAATTTAACTTCAAACAAATGAAAGAGCATTCTATATCCATCATATGACAACAATAAAAAAATTGAGGCACTATCAAGTTTTGTTGAAAATGTGGGGAATAGGAATCTTTATACACTGATGGTGGGAGTACAAACTAATGTAGTCATTTTAGGGAACAATCTATAACCATTTAAGGAAATTAATCATCCCTGGGTATATATCCAAGAGTAACTCTTACATAAAGGTTTGCAGACAGAGGCATCAGTGAAGATGTTCATCATAGCACTGCTTGTAATAACAAAAATTTAGCAACGACTGAATTATTAATGGACAATTAATAATTTTGTTTTTATTTTTGTTGCTCATTTCTTGCAAAAAATCCTGGGTAATATCCTCTTGGTCTTGTGGACGCTCATCTTTTATACTGCTTTCATGAGCAGCCTTTCATCTCTCTATCCATGTCTTGGACAAAAATCTTCAATGGAAATTGGGGCAGACACATAACCCAAATATCTCCTGCAAGATCCTTATACTTCAAAACTGGAAAAGGCACCCAATCTTAGGCACAGAAGTATGCCTATGCAGTGTTCTAGGAATGCTTCACAACAACCTAACTCTGTACTAACACATAACCGCCACTCCTAAATCTTCAGAAATGGCAGACACTTTCATTGGAAAAAGAGAACTGTGTTTTCTGCTGATTAGTCTGTGTGTGTGTGTGTGTATTTGGCAGGTTGATAACTCAGATTTTCACTAAAAAAGGGAAAGAAACATCAGTAGGGAGGAGGCTGGCTATTTCCCTCAATCAGGCTGCTTTACAAAGGATTCCCAAATCAGTATTTTAAAACAAAAATATTTTATTTCCATGGATCTGCAAGTCATCTTAGGTAGCTTTTGCTTCAGGCTGCAATGGCTAAGATGGCACTGGTGATTTCAACTGGGCTCTCCATCTCTGTGGGTCAGCTGGGAGTTAACTGATCTAGGCTGGGATTGGCTGGGCTCCATGAGGTGGCTCGTCTTTAAGCTGCAGTTTACCAAGTCCATTGTGCAACTCTGACCCAAGCTTCCCTCATCTGCCTTGGATCAGTAGGTCAGGTGGGACGTGTTCTCTTCATGGTTTTAAAAAGGCACATGAGTGTATACTGAATAATGCAAACACAGTCCAAACCCTTGCTTACATCATGCATTCTAAAATCAAAGCAAATCACAAGGCCGCACCCAAGGTCAAGGGGCAGGGAAACACACTGCAGCCACAATAAAGCGATGTCCAAGATGTAGATGCAAGGACAGGTGAAAAATTGGACCCAACAAGTCAATCTACTATAGCATCCCATATCTGGCAGGTCAAAAGTTGAATTAGAAACGAAGGATAATGCACAATAGCAACCAGTTCTGAATAACTTATATATCAAACACATTACACAAATAATCTAATTTAACTCATGCAAGGATCCTATGAGGTAGACAATATTATATTCACTTCGTGTTGGGATTTGAATCCTGGTATGTCTGGCACCATAACCCACATATGTTTTTCACTCTACCATGCTACCTTTATAATACACAAAACTGTAATAGCACCAAAAAACATGAATCCAATTCCTTAGAAGTGTTATGAGACACAGGAAGCACCTGAATTGCGGAATATTTATTGAATAAATTTATCTGGGCTGAATGAGTAGAATAGACACTTGGTTCCTAAACCTTGCTATGTATCAAAATCACCTGGAGTGGTATTTTTCTTTCTCTTTGATTCCCTGAGTCCACTATAGATCTACTGAATTAAAATATCTGAGGGTGCAGCCAAAGAATGTAGTTATAACAAGCTTTGGTTGATTGGTACAGCCCTTTCAGTACCACTATCTGAGAACAGTTGCAGTAGGCTACTTCAAAATCGAAATTACTTATGAAATGTTCAAATCTGTACCTATACTGCTTGACTCCAGCCCAGGAAGTAACCTAGGAAGCTAAAATTAAATATACCCAAACAGATCATATTTCAAAAGGTTCCAGGGGGTTAGATGGAAAAGGTGTGCTAAAAATTTAGGAGTTGATCCTCAGGTGAGAAAAGGGTCAAGGCTTAAGTAGCGATTCATAGGAAATTATCAAATATATAGAGACTGAAATGTGGAATAGAGTGGTGTTGTGGATAAGGAGGAAAAGGGGGTGATTATAGGAAAATAAGTACCACAAAAATTAGGGCAGCTACTAAATATTAAGTGCTTATCATGTGTGCATACATTATTTCATTTTATATCTTACAACAATATTAAGAGGTTGATAATCTTATCCTTAATTTAAAAATGGGGAAACGGAGGCTCATAAAAGTTCTATAACAAGATCACACAACTAGTAAAAGCTGGGGTTTTAAATCAGGCCTCTGTCTCCAAAGTTTGTGCACTTTAACCAGTGGTCAAGGTCACTGAAAGGAAGAGGAATACATTCAGAAGATGTGAGAGAAATAAACAGCACTGCCTCAAGTAGCTGTTTTGCTAAAATAAGATAGAGAATGATAGAGAATTTTTTGTTATATCTGTGTGACTCATGCAAACATTAACTTTGCCCTGGCATACTTCATACCCATATTGAAATATAAATATTGCCTTTGCCTCACTTCAAGACGATCTCATATGTTTAAATGATTTCCTGAAGAATCAGTTTTGAAAATAGCACTTCAGTTTCCCTTATGACGTTACCTGAAGTGATTTATTCATGCATGCATTCAGTTACTCATTTATTCATGCATTCCAAAAGATCTATGATCAAAAATTCTCTGATCGCTTCTTCTGTGGCAGGCATTGGGATGCCAAATTTTTCTTAGCAGTTTATCAGATGTTAAAATAAAGATAACATAGGCACCCTCTAAACTTTTCCAAATCTAGCAGGGCACATATTACCGAAGAAAAGAATTTGAAATATGTTCCCTCCAAATACTGACTATAAGAAGCAAAAACAAAAGCTGTGATAACACAGTAAAAACTATAATGTGATATCTGCTACTAAAATCATATTATAAAATATTGATATATATAGAATAAGACTACCAAAGTCAGGAAAGAGAAGCTAGAAGAAGAAAAATAGTTGAACTTACTGAAGTATTTTAAATTCATTATTTCCTAAAATGTGTGTTTATTTTATTTATACATACTTCAAAGTTTGCCACAAACACTGACTTTCTTTGTTTTTCTTTTCTTATAATAAAATACTATTCTAAGGTATTTTAATGGCTTTACAATTTTTAAGTTTAAGAACCATAATGAAAATATGTCCTAAACTAACTTTCTAATGTAGACTCTTTCAGTAATTATGTGGGATATCTCTACAATTTCCTCATTAAAGGAAAGTCAAACTTAAACCAAACTTAAGTAAATTAAGTCATGTCAGTTTAGAGGTGTGTGTTTGTGTGTGTGTGTTCTTAAAATTCAATGTTTATTATATAATTTCTTTCTCTGGCCAACATGGAATACGTAAATGTGACCTGATTTTTGCTCTGTAACATCTGATTTAAAGAGCCAAACAAAAACAACCTTGAGAGATAGCCAGAAAAAAAAAAAAAGTTCTAAAACATGTCTTCTGTTGTCTTCTTTTGGGGCTGCTTTCTTCAACAGCCTTGCAGGTCAGTTCCATTAGTATAATCTAGGGTAGTTGAGTGTACAGAAATAAAGAGGATCCATTGGAGACTAGTCCAACATGATGCTATTCTTGAAGAAGTGTCCTTTTGTTGTTTTGGATTTTGTTTTTCCTGAATACCAGTGTAATAGTCCACCATAGAAAACCGGTGCTTTTGCCTTCAAAGGTAATGTAATCACTGTGATGACCTTGGTAAGTCTCTTGTTATGAACAGTAGAATTATGGTGATAAACACATATTTTCAACTCATCTTTATTCTGTGAAGAATAAAGAGCATGAAATAGCAGATTTCCAAATGTCAGTGGTTTTGTGTTTTCTCACTCAAAATCTTTTAAAGATATATATACATATATATAGACATACAAACCCACAATGTAACTAATTCTTTTTTTTCTTCTTGTTGTAAAGTTTTAAAATTATTTTGCTGATTTTTTTAAAATATATTTTTATTGATTTCACAGAGAGGAAAGGAGAGGGAGAGAGAGAGAGAGAGAGAGACATCAATGATGAGTCATTGACTGGCTGCAGCCCACAACTCGGGCATGTGCCCTGACCGGGAATTGAACCCTGATCGCCTGGATCCTAGGTCGATGCTCAACCACTGAGCCACGCCTGGCCGGGCTGTAACTAATTCTTAAATGCTACTTGGTGGTCAAAATCTTTTTGTTACAATTATTTCATGGTCCCATCATTGAGGCCTCAGTTATAATCTTTAAAAAACCAGAACTACATGAATCAATTTCAGCGATTTTCACCAGTAAAAACATCATAAACATCTAACAACAGGACCTCTAATCCAAGCATTTCTGGAAAACTTCACATTTATTAATGAAGACGTGTCATATATAAAAAGCTTTAAATAGTCAAGGCTAAGTTAAATATTGGAGGAACAATGAGAACCTTTAGTATGGTGCCTAACTTATGACTAATAAAATGGTTATTTTATTGATGTTGATTGTTAAGGATGGTGATATTTAGCAATTCTTGCTTTGACAACTGACTCCCACCTTTCTTTTGTGAGAATATCTGGAAGATGTGTACATAAAAAGGAAGGGTAGATGACTAAAATTCAAAACCTAATTTAGTCATTAAGGGAATGCATATCAAATACACATTCAACTTGTATTGAAATATGCAAAGAACCCTTAAAACTCAACAATAAAAAACAAACAAACAAAGAACCCAATGAGCAAATGGGCAAAACATCTGGACATCTCACCAGAGAAGATATACTGGTGGCAAATAAGCCAAAGACAAGATGCTACATATCATATGCAATCAGAGAACTGAAAATTAAACCAACAACATGGTACTACTACTTGCTAGAGTGACTAAAATCCAAATAACTGACAAATACTGGAAAGGATGTAGAACAGGAACACACGTTTATTGTTTGTGGGAAGGCAAGATTGTTCAACTATTTTTGGAAGACAGTTTGGCTGTTTCTTACAAAATTAAACATACTTTTACCATACAACCCAAGAATCACTCTTTGGTATTTACCCTAATGAGTTGAAAAGTTCTGTCCACAGAAAGAGACCACACAGATGTTTATAACAACTTTATTTATAATTGCCAAACTTGGAAGCACCCAAGGATCTCCTTCAATAGTTGAATGGATAAACAAAGTGTGTTACATTCATGCCATTGAATATTACTTAGTGATAAAAAAAAAGAAAGGAGCTATCAAACCACAAAAAAAACAAGGGGAAACAGTCAAAGCATATTGCAAGGTGAAGGGAGCTAATCTGAAAAGGCGCATTATGTATAATGTGCGATTCCAAGTATATGACATTCTGAAAAAGGCGAAACTACGAAGACAGTAAAAAAATATGATGGCTGCCAGAGGGGATATAGGTTGGGGGGCTGGGTATAAAAGGCAAAGGGATTAAGAAGCAAAAATTGGTTGTTACAGAATAGTCATGGGAATATAAAGTTCAGCACAGGGAATACAGTCAATAATATTGTAATAACTATGTGTGATGTCAGGTGAGTTTTTGAATTATGGGAGGGATCACTTTGTACATTATATAATTGTTTAACCACTATGCTATACACCTGAAACTAATATAAAATAATATTAAGTGTCAATTATTGCCAGAGTTTCAGGGAAGGAGCAATGAATAAGGGAACATAGAGGATTTTAGGGCAGTGACACTATTCTGTATGACACAGTTATGGGAGACACATGTCATTATACATTTGTCAAAACACATACAATGTTCAACACAAAGATTGAATCCTATTGTAAACTATGGATTTTAGTTAATAATAATGCATCATTATTTGATTGTATCAATAATAGAATAAAATTGGTAATAATTTACCACACTAATACAAGATATAAATAATAGGTAAAGCTTGGAGGGGAGTGTATGTGTGAGCTCTCTGTACTTTCCAATCATTTTTTCTGCAAACCTAAAACTGTTCTAAAAATGAAGTCTGTCAGTTTTTTTAAAGGTAAAATACATGAATTAAAATCAAGAAGTTTTACTCAAATCCCCCTATCAAGCTATATGAGTTTGGGAAAGTACAAAGCTCTGTGACCTTGTGTTTCCTTATCCCAAAAATAAAAGACTAGTCTAACTGATATCTAAGTTACCCTTAAACCATGAAATCATCTCACACTAAGAAGTAAAGTTAGAAATAAAGTAGAAGCAAAGTTCTCAATAACTTCAATTAAGTGAAAGAAGAAACTGTAACTTTCTGGTATGAATGCCAAAAAAACCCCTAAGCTTTAAAAATTATCACAAAATAGAATTGCAAACATTTTGAATTAAAAGTAAAGAGCAATGATTAAACCTTGGCTCCTATTTTTGTTCAACCACCAATTAACTGTGGGATATTGGAGAAGTCATTTGGCCTCTCTGAACCTCAGATTTCTCATCTCTAAAACAAGAATGTCTATTACATAACTAAGATAATAGTGATAAAAGTGCTTTGTGAGTTGTAAAGTGTTATAAAAATGGACAGGATTAAATCAGTCTTTATCAGTTTTTCAAATACTTATTCACTTTTAGTGTGGTTGCATTGGCCATAAATTGACTGGTCTGTCTGTGAATGTGACGTGTTCCTGGATATTATAGTATTATGTTATATATTATATTAATATAATAATATAATATAATATAATATAATATAATATAATATAATATAATATAATATAATTAATATAATATAATATAATATAATATAATATAATATAATATAATATAATATAATATATAACAATACATAATAATATATTATAATATAATATAATATAATATAATATAATATAATATAATATAATATATAACAATACATAATAATATAATATAATATAATAATATAATATAATATAATATAATATAATATAATATAATATAATATAATATAATATAATATAATATTATATTATATTATATTATATTATATTATATTATATTATGGAAAGAGAATAGGTGTATCAGAAAAAAATCTACATCAAATATTGGAAAGAAAAGATGAAAAACTTCCTGGAGTGCTTTATTGTGCTTTGCATTGTTTGAATACAGAACTTTCCTGAAGGCAGAAAGAAGAATTAGCATACACATGGAATGACAGTGTAAATATAAAAAGTATTTACCCATAAAAACAACTAAATGAAAATATAACTTAATATTTGAGTCTGATCTTATAATGAGAAAGTCCCCTATAAAAATTAAAGAATGGCCCAGCCGGGCGTGGCTCAGCTGTTGAGCGTCGACCTAGGATCCAGGCGATCGGGGTTCGATTCCCGGTCAGGGCACATGCCCAGGTTGCGGGCTCGATCAATGACTCTCTCATCATTGGTGTTTCTATCTCTCTATCTCCTTCTCCTGTCCTCTCTCTGAAATCAATAAAGATATACTAAAAAAAAAATAAAAATTAAAGAATGCATAAAGTTATATGTATGTGCATACATGACTACATTAGAATAAAAAAGGGTATATCTAAAAATCAACACAAGAAGAGTTAAAAACCAATAACAGATTGGTGTGAATAGTAGGTAATAGACAAAAAAGTAATTGCACTTTGTAAATAAAAAGCTCTTATATATTACTAAAATTATGGTTATCTATTTCTTAAAAATTAGAAAAAGGCATGAACAAGCAACTCATTAACAAAGAAAAAAACAAAAATGATCGCTAAACATACAAAATATTCAACCCTCACTAGGATTGAGAAACTGCTTATTACTACAGCCACAAGGCTAATTTAATATAATCTCTCTGCACTGTATAGTTATTATAATAGCAACCATATAGAAAATTAGAAAACATGTATTTTAGTTATAACATCTAAGGTCAGTAAGGTGCAAGGAAATACGTAGATTCTCATACTGCAGAAGCAATGCAAATTAGTACAATTTACAAGAATTCATTTTTGGAACAATAATCTCAATTAGAAATGGGCATGAAATTTTACCTAATGACTTTACTTCTGGATATTTCTTCAAGACAAATCTAAAATAATCACAGCTCTACTTAGCTTTGTACAGATGCATATTTACACATATTTATCTCACTTAGAGTAACAACAAATTAGAAATATGTTATAAGTTAGAAAAAGCTTATAATATATTTTATTATAAAAGGCAATTTATAATCTATATACTACTAGCCCGATTTTGTAATTAATTTTTTTTTATATATGCACAGGTTAAAGATTGTATAAACCTATATTAAAGTGTTAATATTGGTTATATTTGGATGGTGGGATTCTACGTTATTTTTATTTTCATCTTAATGTTTTTATTTGTGTTTCATATTTTCTACAATGTTCATGTAATGTTTTTATAATCTTAAAATGGTTGTTTAAAAAAGGATTAAAAATATTTATGAGACCTTGATAATCTTTTGGATGAATGTTCTTTTTCTTAATGTCTGCTCTTATTTCACAGGTTTTATTTGAGTGTTTTTTTGTGTGTGTTCCCACCACCATTATCAACAATTAGAAATATTTAATATGCATGCAACTTTTTATCTTCCCTCTCTCTCATTCACTCCTTCCCATTCTTCCTTCCTTTCTGTTTTTCCAGGCCATATACCAGACACTATGAAAAGTACTAGATTTACAAAAGAGAATAACCTAAAAGGTCTCTGCTCTCCTGTAACTCACAGTCCAGAAAGGTAATAAACATCTATGTAGGCATTTATAATACAGTATGCAGGTAGTATTTGACAGCATGGTAGAGGATGACATTTCTCAAGTAATAAACAAAAGACTAAAAAAGAAAGCAAAGGATGTACATAAATAATTGAGCACCTATTCTGCACCAGGCAATGTACTGAATGTGATACATGTATTTAACTTAAGTCTCAAAAATAGAACTCTCCCAGTTTTCCTCATCTCAGTATATGGCACCCCCATCTGCTTAATTCAAGCCACACTACAGGATTTCTCTTAATTTTTCCTTTTTCCTTATATCTCTCTCTGCCAGCCTCATGTCCAATCTGCTAGCAATCACATCAACCTGACTTCTAAAATATATATAGCCATATCCCATCCCCTTCTCTCCACTGTCATCACTACCACTGTAGTCCAAAATGTCATCATCTCTCACCTGGATTGCTATAGTATCTCTCATCTCGTCCCCTTGATTCCACTCCTTATCTTCCAGTTCATTCTCTATATAGTAGTCAGAGTCATCTCTTAACATGCAAAGTAGATCATATCTTTTCCTGCTTGAAATCCCTCTAATGACTTTCCATTAGACCATATGACTTGGCCTCAACCTACCTCTTCAATCTTAAGCTTCTTCCACTTACCCTTTAGTTCATACATCTCTAACCATATTTTTCCTGTTCTTTAGTTTGTTTCCACTTCAGAGCCTTTGCAGTTGCTGTGCCTTCTTTCTGGAATGCTCTGCCTGATGTTTTTATCACGTTAGCATTCCTTCTTTTTATTAAGGTCTGTCTCAAATGC
Organism: Miniopterus natalensis; assembly: GCF_054644295.1. NCBI lineage: Eukaryota > Metazoa > Chordata > Mammalia > Chiroptera > Miniopteridae > Miniopterus > Miniopterus natalensis. Next base: position 34,136,437 of record NC_142103.1, read on the forward strand.
CACTTTCTTGTATAAAAGAAAAAAATAAGTGCAGACAGCAGATTGTATACCACTCTTACTAGTTCACTGGATTGAGGGAAAGGCAAGCTAATGGAAATAGAAACAGGGTCAAAGATTTTTTTCAATGTGGAAGAAACTAGAACATGCCGTGGTTAAATCCAATGTGGGCTTAAATTTTTTCTTTCTTTCTTTCTTTCTTTCTTTTCTTCCTTCCTTCCTTCCTTCCTTCCTTCCTTCCTTCCTTCCTTCCTTCCTTCCTTCCTTCCTTCCTTCCTTCCTTCCTTCCTCCCTCCCTCCTCCCTCCTTCTTTCTCTTTCTTTCTTTCTTTCTTTCTTTCTTTCTTTCTTTCTTTCTTTCTTTCTTTCTTTCTTTCTTTCTTTCTTTCTTTCTTTCTTCTTTCTTTCTTTCTTTCTTTCTTTTCTTTCTTCTTTCTTTCTTTCTTCTTTTCTTCTTTCTTTCTTTCTTTCTTTCTTTCTTTCTTTCTTTCTTTCTTTCTTTCTTCTCTCTCTTCTCTCTCTCTCTTCTTTCTCCTTCCTTCCTTCCTTCCTTCCTTCTTCCTTCCTTCCTTCCTTCCTTCCTTCCTTCCCTTCCCTCCCTCCCTCCTTCTTTCTCTTTCTTCTCTTCCTTCTTTCTTTCTTCTTTCTTTCTTTCTTTCTTTCTTTCTTTCTTCTTCTTTCTTTCTTTCTTTCTCTTCTTTCTTTCTTTTCTTTCTTTCTTTCTTCTTTCTTTCTTTCTTCTTTCTTTCTTTCTTTCTTTCTTTCAGTATCTTTCTTTCTTTTTATTTCTTTCTTGTCTTTCCTTTCTTTTCTTTCTTTTCTTTCTTTCTTTTTCTTCTTCTTTTCTTTTTCTTCCTTCTTTCTTTCTTTCGTTCTTTGCTTTTCTTTCTTTCTTTCTTCTTTCTTTCTTTCTTT